>NW_020837989.1:1090840-1193997 GCF_003676395.1 Aethalodelphis obliquidens | reverse complement strand
GCTCCGCAACGGGAGAGGCCACAACAGTGAGAGGCCCGCGTACCGTTGCGGAGCACAGGCTCTGGACGCGCAGGCTCAGCGGCCATGGCTCACGGGCCCAGCCGCTCCACGGCATGTGGGATCTTCCCAGACAGGGGCACGAACCCGTGTCCCCTGCATCGGCAGGCGGACTCTCAACCACTGCGCCACCAGGGAAGCCCCCCATTCCTAGTTTTTGATGCAGATTTTGCTCATTTTATTTTTTCGAAAACATTCCCAACTCTGGAGAGACATTTCACAAGGATGTGCCAATGATTCAAAGTATGAGAAGTGTGAAAGAGTATATATAGTCAATTTCCACTCGTCTACTACTGTTAATGAATGAATTTATATTTATGGGGCCCTCTATCAGTCCAGATTAATTTGACTGAAAGTGACAAATACCCAGTTCAAACTGGCTTAAGGAGAGAAGGGATTTCCATAGAAGAGTGAAAAATTCTCTCTCTCTAGTGGTATGCTTTGGGAGTTACATGGCTCAAGGGCTCCACTGATGTCACGAGGACTTGGTTTCTCGCCATTTCTCAGCTCTGCCTCATGCCATGTTGGCTTCATTCCCAGGTTTCCCGTGATGGCCCTGGAAGCTCCAGACTCAGATTCTCCTTACTGCTAGCAGACCCAGGGGAAAACATGATGCCTTTCTCCCATTAGTCCCGTGAAAATCCTCTCTGGCCCTAATTAGGCTACGAGCCCCCCTACACTCCCCCAACCTGCCAAAGCAATTGCTTGGCTTGGAGAACTCAGCTTTTTGATTGGCTAAGCATGAGGTAACATCAGTCCCACCCCTATCCCCCCACCAATGCCTGTTGGAGCCTGGAGTGGAATCAACTCTCCCCAAAGCACAAGGACTGAGAGCTGGAGATGGGGCCTCCAGAGCAAGGTTGGGATGCTATTACCTGAAGAAGGATCTATGGATGTTAGGTGGAAAAATAATAGATGTCTATGCTGAGTACTTAGAGTAGTAAGTATATGCTTTTCATCATCCTATCTCCAATACATTAGATCATCTTCGGAATTCCTAACAAATGTGCCAGTGGTGAATAATGTTAACTTCATGTAATGGAGATATGATTTGGGGAAGTCAGATATGAGGGAGAAAGTTGAATATCGTATGTAGAGGACTCTGGTTATATCTGGGAGGATTTGGAGATGGGAGCAATAATTCATCAGGTGCCTGTGTCTTGTTTAAACAATAAAACTAAAAGCTCTATGAAGGTGGGATTCATGACTTATTCCCTGATTGGTTTTTTTTCTCACAGGCCCTGGCTTCATAAAGGTAAGCAGATAAGAAATAATGGTTTGAATCATTGAGAAATCAATGATATGAAAGGAAATAACAGCTACCACTTATAGCACATTATTTCCTAGGCTGTATAAGACTTGATTTAAAATCCCAACTATGCCAGCAAGTGACTCAGTTATCTCAGACATCGTCTATAAAATGGGACTAACAGCAATACTTATTCTGAATTATTGTGAGGCATAGATACGACACAGAAGGTCCTTGGCGTGGTCAGCACTCATTAAGTGCTGGCTTTTATTATTTTTATATTAGTTTTTTAATGATTAACACTTTATATTATCATGTTTTATTCTTCAAAAAAAATCTATAAGGTAAATACTATTTTTATCTCCATTTTACCCACGAGAAAACAGGCTCAGAAAGTTTAAGCTACTCAGTCAGGGTCATATGTAAGGAAGGGGTGGAGCTGAAAGCAGTTTTGCCTGACTCCAGATGCCATGTCCTAAATTACTATTCTGCCCTGCCTTCCTCTCCTTTAGCACACCAGCTAAGTTACTCAATCCCTGGATTCCTGTTTCTTTGTGGGTGGATGAGGCAAACCACTGGTAATATGGAAAGAAACCAAAGAACCTTTTGTCTTATTTAATAATTAATTTTTTTCCACAGAGGGTAGTTCTGAAGAGTCCCCACACTGAAGCTTCTGTAACAAATGCAAATGAGTGTGAAACATAAGACCCTTCAGTTAGGCTAGAGCCTTTGATAAATGCTGTGGCCTCAGACATCTAGATGGCAACCTGCGCACGGTTCATCTCAAAGCTGTGATTGTTGTTGCAAGGGTGACCTTGGCTGCCAAACCCCCTTCCTCTTGGTCATGGACAGCCAGCATGAGATTTCACTGAACAGTAAAGAAGTATTTACACAGTTCTGGGCACTGTTCTGAGCACTTTAAAAATATTATCTCATTGAACCTTCTGAAGGACTCCTTGAAGTAAACCATCACCTGCGCTTTCATTCTGAATCCAAAATAGAGTGCTTACGTGGTGCCAGACACTGTTCTAACTGCTTCATATATACTGGATTACCTTGTTTAATCCTCACAAACTACCCTATGAGGTAAGATACTATTATTATCTTCCCTATTCTACAGTTAAGGAAATGAATTATGGGAAGATGAAATCTGCCCCAGGTCACACAGTTGGTAATTAGTGGCTCTGGGATTTGAACCCAAGAAGTGTGGCCTCAGAAAGCACACTTACCTTCTAATTACCCTGGACAGTCCCCTCCCATTCCCCTATTGCTTAAAAATAGTTAACTTTTTTTTTTTGCCCCTGAAACTTTAAGCAAATAAACAGAGCAGCTCTGCCTAATGTGAACATTGTTGATCCTCAACTTAAGCCCTTTGACTGAATTTTTTTAGCATATTTAGCTTAGATAATTAGAAAAGTAGGAAGCTGTGAGGGTATTGGCCTTGTACTTAGATATGAGCCATTTATTGACTGTATGGCCTTGGACAAGTTACTTTACTCCTTAGAACTTCAGTTTATTCATCAGTAATATGGGGTGTAGTCAGGATTCTATGAGGAAATCATATAAAGACCTCATATAGTGCCCCAAATGAGGAAAGACTCCAATAACTAGTAGATATTTTTATGGTTATAGACAAATATTTTGCCATCATAGGGATTGACTTAGTGTAGGTACCCTGTTAAACATGCCCTATGAATGCCACGTAAAAAAATCTTCTTCATTTTGTAATTAATCACTTGTGTTATCTGATGAATGTCAGTCTCTTTTCCTGAGCTATAAACTCCACTAGACTGTAAACTCCATGCATGTGTTCATGTTGTCCAGTCTTGATGCATGGCCTTATTGGGGACCTGGGCATGCAGAAGGAATATCTTGTGTCCAGTGACTTGAACAAGGTTTGGACATTTTAGATTAAAGCATTTAAAGGGTAGCTCTGGACATAGGGACATTAGTTTACAAAACCCAATTGAGGATTAATTCTGTGCCATTTGGGACAGAAGTAATCCGAGTTTTCTGGGCAGTTTTCTGTTCCAAGTTTGGTTCAGGAGTGACTCTATACAGGTTTTGGTTTAAGTCAGTGTCCCCTGGAACACATCTTCTGTCTATTTGCACTGACCTTTCTCTTTGTCTGGGGGCCTTCCACTGTAGCACCCTACCTAAAATTTTCTCCCCCAAAGTGACCCATCCTTTGTTTCTGTATTTGGAAGGAAAAACATTTAAGTGTTGACAGTGGTTCTCTGAGGATATAAATACATAGCATAGATCTTGGCATAGTTTTTATTAAAGAGAAAGAATAAAGAAAAAGAGAAGAAAACTAAAGAAGGAGCTAGACTTTTACTTGAAACTGAAAAGATACCCTCTCCCACTCTTGCCCTCATAAACATTATATATATGTATATTTTATAGTGACATTTTTAGCCCATTCTGAAATCTATTGATTTGTTTCCTGTGAGTCATTGTTTCTTCTATGTTAAAAAAACATATTAAATATCAATGTGATGATATAAATATATATGTGTGGGTGGATGGGAGGCTGAAGGGAATTTTCTTTTAAATTCTAACAAGGGAAATAGCTTTCTCCTAGGTTCCCACATCATCAATCAACTCATCACATCCTCAGTCTACTTCATTTTCTCCCTCAAAACAAAACTGAGTAATCACGTCTGGTTTTAAAGCTTGAGAAAAAAATTTCAGAAAGTTCTGAGATGACCCATTATTTGGGGGAACTGTAGACTTTTTTGTAGCCCTGATTCTGGATTGAAGGGATGTTCAGCGGCTATTTCCATTTTGGGCAGTAGAGGGCAGACGTCTCCAGTCCTGCCTACCGAAGATTACCCTGGCGACATTATGTTTATGCAAACAGCCTTTGACATAATAGCTTTGAAACAGCTGAAAATTGAATTGTGCCTTGAGGCCAAACATCTAGACCACCACCTTTGTTATATTTATCTGCCACAGTAAATTGGGTTCACCATTGGCTCCGTGAGCCGCTTTTTCCTAGATTCCAGTCACACAATAACTTCGCGTGGGAGAAAGACAAATGTGACTTCCTTACACAAAACGTTGGCAGGGCTTCATTTCACAAACTCTTATCTGAGGGACAGGAGATTGCAGTGTGGATTTCTCCAGCCATCTGAAGAAAATAAAATAAAAGGAAAACTGGAAAACTAAACCAAATCCATTTAATTCTGGAATCTCTCTGTGTGTTTCCATAGCTTTTTAGCTTCTCCACTTAATCTAATTAGGGCTTTGACTCCCGAAATAAATACCTAATAAAGAATGAACCTATTAAAAGACTAAATTTACTACACACCCGTTTGTGCAAACCCTCTGCATGTTTCCTTGAAGCGGTAATGCCAATGAAATTGAATGTTGTTTGACTGGATAATGGTCTCCCGCTGTAAGACGGATTACAGAAAATAAACGTCGAGGGGGGGAAAGCCAGTTGCTTTATTGAATTCCATCGATGATAATGCCATCACCTGAAATAGCTGCCTGAAAAGAGTGTAAACGGGAGTGAAGCAGCAGCATCCAGAGCCGATTTGCAACTGGGGAGCAGTTCATTTTCTTGGAAGTAATTTTATTCTGTTTTGGGTTCACTGCCCTGGTTTGGGGAGTTGACAAAAAGTAGATTTTTAAAAGAAATCTGTTTGTGGGTATCACGAATGCTTTTCATAGGAGAGCATTTAGGCATTAACTAATTGACTGATTCATTCATTTATCAGTGAATATTTAATGAGGACCTATTGTGTGCTAGGCACTCTTTGGGAGCTGAGATATGATAATGAGCAAAACAGATGCGTCATTGCTCTCATGAAACTTACGGTCTAGTGGAGGATGTTCATTCATTAGCAAATATTTATTAAACACCTACTTTGTGGCAAGGCCATAATCACAAAATAACTACAAAATATCAACCCACATGAGTAATGTGAAGGCAAGGCAGTGAGGATGCTAGACCAGGATTTACGCCATTATTTTGAGGAACAATTTTAAGGCTTATCATGTGGTATCTAAAAGACCCCCAGGTCAGTATGGAGACTGGCCTGTGAGAGAGTTTGTTAATATGCTTGTGAGTTCAATTAATGGGTTCAAATCCACTCACCAGACTTTTCTGGGATTCATGTTCCCTTTTCTTGATAGAAATCTACAGTAATTCCTGTCCAATTTGCCTTGTAGGATGGATGTTTGAGTAAAATAAGAGAATATGCCCCAAAGCGCTTTGTAGTTAATGAAAATAATAGGGATTTTATTATGGGCTGGTGTTTTCCTGGGGCTTACCCACATGGGTCTTGCAGAATTCTTGGGTAGGCAAAAGGAATGTAGGTTGATCAACAGTGAGCAATTCAAACAGTTTATGGGTAAGTGATTAAGTATACGGCACAAGTGGTATGATATATTGGGATGAGGTCAGGGAAAAGGTAAGCCTTGAAGAATGAATGGGGTTTAGAAAGAGAAGAACAGGACTCCCAGGCTATTCTGTGTTTTGGGCTTGTGGGATGCTGGTATATACACTGGACGTTGGAACACACTGGGTTGGGGAGAGGGCTCGTCCTGGTGGATGCAGTTCAAGTTCCGGGTGGTGCCACAGGGTCCTCCACGGACCAGTCTGTTAGGTTGATTTCTGACATTATATTAGACGGTACTTCAGCAGCCTTTTGCAAGACCCTCCTCTGCTCGTTGGTGCCCACCCTTCTCTTTCTCAGTGCCCTCTTCCTCCTGTCTCACCTGGCTGTGCCGTATTCTCTACCGCTCCTCCTCCAAGCCTTCCCTGCTCCTCCAGGACCCTGCTTTCCAAAGGTGTGGCTGGCTGTTACTTCATTAGCGCTAAGACACTGATGCGAGAGCATGGGAACATTCACATTTTATTTTACTTTCCTGAAAAGACAGTGTTTAAAACCAGGCTTCTTAAACGTGTAATGTATGAACCCCTTTTAAAGGAGAAAAATTCTCTCAACTGTAGAGAAAGCAACCCCAATTAGGGAAATACTGACTTAGTCAACTTTCAACTGCAAATTGTCACTGCTAAAGAGAAATTTTGGTCTTGTAGTTGGTAAACCTTTTTTTTTTCTTTTGAAATTATCACTGAAATGAAAACACACAATTGAAAAATGTTTTTGAAACCCTTAGGCCCTTGAGAAAATGGGCCTTTCATTGCCCATTAAATTAAGCACTGCAGGGGACTCCCTACACCCCCAGGGTCTCAGTGCCCCAGTCACTTTCCCCACTTTTTCATTATGTGTCTTCAGACAGCCAAGTGGCATTTCTTTGATGATTAATGATGCTGGGGTTTCTTAATAGTCCCCATACTCTCTCCTTGTGAGGACCTGAGAAGGACCAGTTCCCTGAACTGGTGTTCAAAAGCACCATTGTGTTCAAGGGCCAGTTCCACGGGCCAGTTCCACATATAGCTGAAGGAGAACTAGCCCTCTCTAGAAAGTTCCTGTGAAGTCTCAGAGGTTCAGCTTCATCATCTCCCTCAGTGTTAATGTCTTCTCCAGCTTCGTGGAGAAATTTGGCCAGAAGAGGCAGGCATTTTGAGAAAATTTCTTACATTATGGGGCATGGTTTTGGTAAGCTCAAGAGAGCATCTTCATCTTTTAGGGATTCTGGTCATGCCAAATAATCCTTGCTTGTGCCTTTGTTATGTCTATATCTGGGGCAGCAGGAAAGTAAAAAGAGGTAGGAAAAAACAAAGGCAAAGGTAGAGCATAAGAAACAAAGAAGGATTTGAGGGACGAAAAAGAGAAAAGAGAGATGTTTCCACACAGTAGCATCAAAAAAGACATTAGGGACTTCCCTGTCGGTGCAGTGGTTAAGAATCCGCCTGCCAATGCAGGGGACACGGGCTCGAGCCCTGATCCGGGAAGATCCCACATGCCGTGGAGCAACTAAGCCTGTGCGCCACAACTACTGAACCTGTGCTCTAGAGCCTGCGAGCCACAACTGCTGAGCCCACACGCCACAACTACTGAAGCCCCCCCTCCTAGAGCCCGTGCTCTACAACAAGAGAAGCCACTGCAATGAGAAGCCTGGGCACGGCAACGAAGAGTAGCCCCGGCTCACTGCAACCAGAGAAAAACCCGCGCACAGCAACGAAGACCCAATGTGGCCATAAATAAATAAATAAATAAATAAATAAATTTATTTTTTAAAAAAGACATTAGGCAGTGGGACTAATGTATTGAGTGTCTACTATACACCAGCTGATTTACAATGCATGCCGTTATATAGAGTGGAGGAATCTCCACCCACAAAATCAGCTATGTGATAAATCAACTTAAATCCAACTATAAGCCCTGCATCCTGATGACTGGAGGGAAATCCAGCTTCAGACGCTATGGGAGTTCCTTTAAACCTTCCCCGCTGCTCCCCCACCCGCACCGAGGTATTTGCCAAGGTCTGTAGGCTTTACCTTAATGCCAGGTAGGGGTGGCCCCATTGGTCTTCATAGGTTAGCTCTCACTACTTCCACAGGCCCTTTAGTTGCTGGTTCTTGGGGTTTAGGGCCCTTTGATAAGCCTGGGATCCCCTTTGCCCACCAAATAGCCATCCCTAGGAGCTTTACTGTTCATGCTGCCTGAACTTAACCTCTTTCTGATTATAGAAACTTTCTTCTTCCCTCTTCTCTTATTATCCTCAAAAGCACCTCTTCCCTCCCCTTTGGGGTCTACTGCCATAATCCCTTCAAAGTGCTGGGGCTTTTACAAAGGATGGAAGAATCATTGACCTAAACAGCTTCTGTTTTCTACCCTGGTGAACTCCCTAAGGCAAGGAATTATTAAGGATCTGAATACATGTTTGGAAAAGGGGAGGAGGGAAAAATAAAGCAGAACACTAATATCATTTAGAAATTTCTCACCTGATGATAATACTGAAATCATGCAGGTAAAGACCTGCCTAGAATATGATGAGAGGGTTTGGATATTTGTCTAGTTTTCTTGCAGCTCTTTAAAAAATATCTTTTGAATAGGTAGTACTTGCCCATGGTTCAGAATTCAAAAGATACAAAAAAGATATATCTTGAAGAGTCACTCTCTCACCCTTATTCCGCAACCACCCAGCTCTCCCCAGAGGCAACCACTGTTACCTGTTTGTTTTGTTTCCTGCTAGAAATATTCTGTGCATGTATAATCATATATGAATACAATGTTATTTCACACCTTTTTTGCTTAATATATATTTTGATTTATGCACATAATTATACAAAGTTACCTCTTTAATTTTAGTAGCGTCATAGTATGTTCTACTTTATGTATTTACCATAATTCCTTTTAGCAGCCCTCTGTTGATGAACATTCAGGATGTTTCAGTCTTTTGCTAATATAAACAATGATATAATAACAATTCTGGTTATTGTGCACAAGTTTAGGTAAATTTCAAGATGAATCATTAGAACTTTAATTAGTGAGTTGAAGTTTAAAATTTTGGTAAACATTACCAAATTGTCTTTCTCAGAGGTTAAGTCAGTTCACGTTCCCATCGATAAGGTGTTAAAAGCATCTATTTTTCTACCTTCAATACAAGTAGCTGTAGTTTTTTGTTTTGCTCTTTGCCAATCTGATAGGTGAAAGATGGTATCTCAGTATGGTTTTTAGTGTTCATTTCTCTTATTATGGGGAAGTTGAATAAATTTAATATGCTTGCAAATCATTTTAGCTTGTTTTCTATGAAGTGTATATGTCTTTGCCTATTTTTCCTTTGGTAGTTGGATTTTTCTGATTGATTTCTAAGGACTCTTCATATATTAATGAAAATATCTATTGGTTTATGATATGCATTGTGACCTAGTTTTCCTCCAGTTTGTTATTTATCTTTGACTTTTTCCCCCGATATTTTCTTTCATGCAGAATTTTGTGGAGTGAAAATCATCTATACATCATTTTGGCATCTGAATTTTATACAGAAATTAAAATTATAACATTAATTATAACATTTCCCCCAGTGTTTTCTTCTAGAATCTTTATGGTTTCATATTTTGCACTTTAATCTTTGGTTCATCTGGAATGTTTGGTTCATCTTTTGTTGTAGGGAGTGATTTAGGAATCAAAAATCATTCATTTTCCTAGCTGATTATTCTGTTTTCCCAATAAAATTTTACTCATTTTGCAGTTCATTTAAAAATAAATAAGAATTCTTTGGAATATATGCAGTTTCTGAATTCTGCTTCCAGGATCTGACTGGGAATAGTTGGCAGGTAGCTTGATACCCCAGGTACACAAGTAATGAATGACTGCCATTGAAAAGTCAGGAAATGAGTCCCAGAGGCAGGAGTTGGGGAGAAGTCTATCTTTATTTCTTAACCCCTTTCAGGGACATTTACAGCCTTGAGAAGAAAGGGTTAGCTTTCGTGTTAACACTCTTGGGGCCAAACCTTGGCAACAAATGAAAACCTAGTTAGAATTAATAGTAAATAAGGTATAATGAACCCATGTTAAAGATATACTTTGCTATCATGTAGGAAGGCCATTTGGTTTATAATGGCTTTTTTTCCTACTATAAATTATTTCCTAATGTTTCTAAGGAAATTGTTTTTTTTCACAAAAATATCTTAAGAGAGGTGATTTTTATCTCTAGAGGTACTTATTCTGTACTGTTTCCTTTTGTTTTTCCCCATAGAGTGATTTACTGTACTGGTTGCATTTTTTCCGTAGTCAACTCTGTTATACCGAAATTCTTTGTCCTATGTCACAGTCACAAATCATTTATCTTGGTTATTTTGGGGTACAGATACTTTCCAGTAAGATATAGCCATTCCGTCATGTATTCCCCCCCTCCCCCAACTGTCCTGTCTCTCTTTGGGCCTACGTCTCCATGAGACTCTGGGATCATCAATCAGTTTTGTTTTTTGGTTTTTTTGCGATACACGGGCCTCTCACTGTTGTGGCCTCTCCCGTTGCGGAGCACAGGCTCCGGACGCGCAGGCTTAGTGGCCATGGCTCACGGGACTAGCCGCTCCGCGGCATGTGGGATCTTCCCAGACCGGGGCACAAACCCACGTCCCCTGCATTGGCAGGCGGACTGTCAACCACTGCGCCACCAGGGAAGCCCCATCAATCAGTTTTTGACTGGCCAATTCATTGAAGCAAAGCTTTATCTGGTATCTTTGGTTGGCTTGATAGGACATTTGCCATTGTACGTGCATAGTAAAAGTGTTTCTCAACAGAAAAGTACTCAAATCTTCAGTGAGAATGCATTGATCTTAGAGTCTTTAAATGGAAAATATGTGTGACAAGGAAGCCATCTGAGATAAGTATTTACTAGGAATTCTCACTTGGGAAAAGAGTATATTCTCTAGGTCAGTTCTAAAAATTAGTGGGTATAAAAAGTACCTGGGGAGTTTGTTAACCAGGCAGATTCCTGGAACCCCTCCCCCCCGCCCCCGCTAGGGTTCATGACTTCTTAAGTCTGAGATGATTCCTGGGAATTTTTATGTTAACAAACTCTTCAGGTGATTCTGATGTAAGTTGCCCACAGACAACTCTTTGAGGTTCTTAACCAAAATACAGTTGACCCTTGAACAACATGGGGGGTTAGGGGCGCTGACATTCCACACAGTCGAAAATCTATGTATAACTTACAGTTGGCCCACCCTATACGTGATTTTCCCCAGCTGTGGTTCCTCTGAATCTGAGGTTCCACTTCTGTGGATTCAACCATCTGTGGATCGTGCAGTATTTACTATTGAAAAAAATTCACTTATAAGCGGACCCAACAGATCAAACTTATGTGTTTGATCACATGGACAGGGTCAACTGTCCATTTATTAGGCAGTGCTGGTTTCCAGCAAAGTAGGTGGGAGACCAGTTTGACTTTGGACTTCTCCTTCGTGTTCTCTCCATGCTCTTCTCCTCTTAGTCTGCACTCTTCTGTCTGTCACCTTCAATTCCACCCTGCCCAAGTGCTCTAGGCCACTACTTGGCAGGTGGTCTTTGGGTCTCATCTGCTTGCCATGCCCTTCTCCTTATGAAAGTAGACTGTCTTGTTTTCCATCACCTGAGATTCCTGAGAGGAAACCGAATGGCTAGTTGTAGTGAACTCATCACTTCAGGTCAACCAACATCCTTTTTAGGAATTCCCAACATGTGTTAATTCAGTTAACATTTTCCAAGTGCCTGTCCTTTGAAAAATTCTGTGGATAAGAAGATGAAGCACATAGCCACTACCTTCAAGGAGGTCATGGTCTAGAGCAGGAGTTAGCCTTTTTTTTTTTTTTTTCTGTAAAAGCCCAAATACTTTAGGCTTTGTGTGCCGTATGGGCTCTGTTACAACTACTCAACTCTGCCATTGTAGTGTGATAGCAACGATGGACAATATGTAAACAAATGAGTGTGTCTGTGTTCTAATAAAATTTTATTTACAAAAATAGGTAGTGAGTCTCTGGTCTTTAGGGTATGGGCAAGCAATCAATTACAAACATTGTGTTAATACTAGAATAAAGGCTAGAGCCAGGGATAGCGTTGAGCTTCATCTCAGGAGCCAGCTCTGATCAGTTAGTAGTGACTGCCTGGAGCACTCTGTTCATTCATTCATGCACTCAACAAATATTTACTTATTTAGTGCCCTATGTGCCAGGTTTAATGGAACAAACTACTGTTATTTGTTAACTGTGTTTTCCATGGATAGGGAGTTGCAACACTGGGACTGTGTATTTGTCATCCATGAGCTATGTCTTAAGGATACAGAAATGAATAAGGAATATTTCAGTGTATAAACCCATATACTCAGTGAAATCACAGTTGCACTAACGTAGTAAAGTAGGTACTATTATGCCCCTTTTACAGATGTTAAAGGGATGTTAAGAAGTGTACTAAAGATCACTCAGCTAGTGAGGTATGGAACAGCATTTTAGCCCATGTCTCCTGCTCATAAATCCAGGACCTTTTTTAACTACACCAAGCTGTTTTTAATAATAATGATTTATAGTACAGAGTTCATGGTTTGAACTGTAGTGTAAACCAGAGGTCAATGACCTTTAAAAAGTGGCTTGCCAAAATTCCAGCCTCTTTTCTCCTGACATGCCTAGACCAGGTCAGCATTGGAGCAGATCTTGACCACCTTGTTCCCAAGGGGTGTGAGAAACAGGGTTGTTAAGCTTTTGCCATTTCTCTGTGTGTCTGTGTTTGTGAGTGTGTGTAACCCTACTAAACCAGGGTCCAGTCTTAGTGTTGTGTTGCAAAGAAGTTAGTGAAAAAGACAGACAAAAAGATCAATCCCAAACAATTCAAGTTCTTTATTTAAATTGCTCAGACATTAAGAAGGGGATACATGTACCCCAAAAGCTCTTTTAAAAATACCCTTCTATCTAGTCATCTAATTGCCTCATACCTTTTGGCTTCTCCTTTTTCTGTAATTTTATAAAATTCCCAGAAAAGCTTTACCTCCAGTTCTAGCCTCTGTGTACTTTGTCCATCTACCCTTACCCACTCCTATCACAAAATCTAAAGAACTAGTCTGACGGTAGCAGAACATGTCTCAGAGATCTGGGGAGTAAAAGAAACCAAGTGAGCAAAGCCAGAAACATTTTTGGGAGCAAAGGGGATAGAAAAGCCTGGAAATACTAGAACATATATACATACCTATATTGATACCTGTGTATATTTCTATTCCTTTCTATCATCTATATTTCTACTATCTTGATCTCTGTCTCTATCTCTATCTCTATCTCTCTCTCTCTCTATCTCTATTCCTTTCTGTCTCTGTCTCTGTCTCTACTGAGGAGGACAGGGCTTGAGAATCAAAGGAAAACAGAGCTGGAGCCCTGATGGTGTCACACCCAAATCCCGCATTACTTCTGAATTTCCACCTGTGTTAGCCAGTAAAATTTCTTATTGTTTCAGCCAGTTTGAGTCAGATGTGTGTTACTTGCAGCTAAAAAGATTCTAAGTATTCTAAACTATAATCAAATGTCAGGTCTGGCCTTTCACTTCTTTTCTCTACCCATCTTTCTCAGTCTTTCTCCCTATTTGTGTCTCTCCTGTGGTTGTCGCCTTCCTTCTCTCTCTACAGTATCTTCTTTTCTGGACTTGCTTTCTTCGTATTTTTAGAAACTGCCTTCATCTGAGAAAAAATGTAATATGCGGATTCAGTGAACATTTTTATGACTGGCATGAAATGTCTTTCTTCACGTATTTCAATACAGCTGGTTTATTCTCACCAGGCAGGTCTACAGAAAGCCTTCTTGAGCACCCTATGTGAAGTTGTACTTCCCCCAAGTCTTCCTATTCCATTACTTTGTTTTCTTCATAGCCAATTACTTTTTCATCGTTAACCAATTACGGCACCAGTCAGTTTGTTTACATGTCTATTGTTCATCTCTCTGTCATTCCTCTCCTACACAGTAGACTGAGTTCAAAGAGAGCTGACTTGTTTACCCTATTGCCTAGAATAAAATACGTGCTCAGTAAATATATGTTGGAAAAATGAATGAAAAAATGGTAGAAACTTACAGTGTTATATTTCTCAGGGATGCTTGTAGTTTTATAGGTAATGATGCCTTGATACAAAGGAATTCCTAATCATGAGAGGCGCCAGAATCAGGCCTGTGTGGAAGATATTTTTGTCATGGGACCTTCTTGGTTGTTCCTTTAATCAAATAGGCAGACGGGTGGAGGTATTGTTACTGGTGTTCCATGGACATTAGTATTAGGGTTTGTTGTACCTCTGCAAATCTAAGGAGGCTTTGGACTGCCCTGCAGTTGTGTACAGCTATTTCATGTATGTGCTGTCCCTTGGAGGAAGGTCCACAGGTTTCATCAGATACTTAGTGGGATTCATAATCTTCTGCATATTAAGAACCACAGCTTTCCAGAGCTCTTACACTTGTATCTAGGATCCTTTATTAACATTCTGCAGGACTCCAACCTTTCTGGGTTTTCAGAGGAGTCAGAACAAGGATAGTTGAAGTGGTAGGAGGATGCCTCTTTTCTTCCCTCTTTGTCTGTTTTTGCAAGTTGTTTATCATATACTCATGGTGCTTACGTCTCAGTTTTTTCAAAAGGAAAATCTTTAAAAATATCTATAATAATGATATATATTTGTTAGTAAATAAAACCCTGCAGTGTTGCAAGTATATATTGAAATTCTCCTAATCCCATACTTTGGAGATTTACTCCTAGTACTTTGGTGAATATCCTTTCCAACACTGACTGTAAATGTTAATAAACTTGTATTACAGTTTTTATAATGGAGAATAATAAAAACTGAATGAAAGTATGCTTTTTTTTCTTTTTTAAAGAATGCTTATTTTTATGGTCACTTCTGGTTTCCAGTTCCAAGTGCATTTAGCCAGGGTCATGGCAACTATGACAACTGCAACAACAGGTGACATTGGGTGCTTACTGACATTGTACTCAGTGTTTCACATGCCTCATTTTAAGCCTTACACAGAACCCTGTGATTCTATTATAATTTTTAGATTTTTTATTATTAAAAAATTTTATTTTATTATTATTTTTTATTGAGGTATAGTTGATGTTCTAATTTTTTTTTTTTTAACAGATCAGGAAACCGAGGTGCAGAGAAATGAATGAACTTACTTGAGTTAAGCAGCAGATTCAAGGCTTGCTGGCAGCAGGGCCCACCTTCTTAGTTTTTCATCCCAGCTCTTGCAGGTTATCAAGAGAATATAGGAATAGTGTTTGAGGAGAAAAAGGCAGTATTTGGCTCTCCCGGAATTCTTTCCTGGTGTGAGGTCATGGAGTATAGTCCTTTTAACCTCTGAGCCCTTGTCCCTATGCCCTGTAATTTGAGGAAGGAGTGGATTGAACTCAATGCAAATGATATTAATCCAGCTTCCTCAAAACAATGGTCCAGAAAAACCCAGAAGGGGCTCTAAAAATTGAACTGTGCATCGCTGAAATTCTCATATCAAATTAAAATAGCTATGTTAATGCCTTCCATGGCACAGGAGCTTTCCAAGCAGGAGTGGGACCTGCAGCTAGGTCGGGGAGAAGGAAGTTAATGATGTGATATGGTAGCCAGTGGAAGCTGGGACTTCTATCCTGGTTACTAATGATAGTAATAATGATGAATGATGGTGATAAATTAAGTATATTTTTTGGATTTCAGCAAAGTCTTAATTACAAGATGAACACAAAGGAAGACATCCTCTTTCTAACAAAGCCGTTAGTGTATGAATGGTGATCACTCAATACCTGTCCATTGACTACACTCTGGTCTGAGTAAATGGAGGCAGCTTCTCGATTCTGCTCTGAGAAGGCTGGTGAGCAGGTCAGTTCTAGGTTGAGAAGCCTACAAATAAGTGGTACTGTTTCACTCTTAGGCAGCTAAAGTCCTGGGCATTCAAGTGTCATGAATTTGAGAATTTTATAACACATAGAATCCTTGGAAAGTGTGTTGTCCAGGTCCTTTGTTTACAGATAAGTAATCTGAGGCCAAAAGGGAAGAAGAAGTCACTTGCCCAAGCTCATATAGTTGCAGGGCCAAGACTCCAAATTTCCAGACCTCACTATGTAGCTTTTCAACTATTCAGTGCTGCCTCCTTAGGATTTGGACTATAAATTGTCTTGTTTCAATGGAAAACTACTTTACATTGTTCAGAGCACACCCTTCCAAGCTGTTTGATTCTAGCCTTTCACTGCCCTTGAACTATTTATTACCTTGAAAATTATAGATAACAGCAAAGCAAAATAATTGTTTTCTTGATATGCAAATGATTTCTGTCCAGCAGAGAGATAACCCTCTCCCCCATCCAACACCCCATTCAAAAATCAGTTTTGTGTCCATTTCTACATTCACTCTAACTTTCTCTTAAGTCATACAAATTTGTGCTTCTTCAAATTTTCCTTTGAACTGGTTATATTATCTGCCTGGTTTGCTCACTTAAGTAATGAGTTAAATAATAAATAATATTTAACATGTGTTATTTTATGTGTATATGAGTCATAATTTTGCTTTTTTGCTGGAAATTATCTGTTAGCACTACCATCTTCATAGTTTGGGACACATCTAAGAACCATCTTTTACTAAATATCTTTCTTGAAATTAATTCACCTTAAAATACTTAATCTATTTTAGAAGGACATTTGGTATCCATGCTCTAAATGGAAACCATTTGACATAAATAGAAGTATAAAAATTAATACAACTAAAATGAAACAAAAGTATTGAATTTTAATTAGAGACTGTGGTTTGTGGAAGGCTCTGAACCCAAACCCTCTTTTATCTCTGTTATGAAGGGATATTAGTAAGAATTAAGGACAGACTAGCATCAAAGTGAGTCCTTCATGTTGGCTTTGTTAGGAGAATTGAAAGAAATTGGAAAATGAAATAAACTTTCTTTCAATGACAGTCAATGGTATTTAGTGCCATGTTTATGTACCATCTAAAATGATCTCCCACGTCACCTAAAAGCATTTCGAGTCCATAGGGAGGGCTATGTATTTACTTTCTAGGAAACACTGCTTTAGATAATTAGCTTTTTTGCTAATGTTATAGATGGAGACAAAGAATGCTTGTTTCATCCACAGTAGCATGTGATAAAAAAGTTGCTTATAGTTAAGAACTAGAATGCATTTTATAGTAACATCCTTTTGTCTAAAATGTTATCTAGCAAGAACATATCCATAAAATTGAAAGTGGAAAAGGTCTCTGAGTTACTGTGGCAGACTCATTATTTTATTTTCCAGAACTAGTTACATTCATGCTTTTACACAGATACAGCAAATGTAAAATAAAGGCAGATTAAAAGCAGGTTCCATTGACATCAGGGTGACAACTAAAATCAAAGGGAGAAGTCCTGTGAAAGCAGAGTGGACTGGACCACTGAGTGCAGGAGCAGACAACACTATACACGTCAACTAATTCCTTAGATCCTCTGTATGTTAACAGACATGACTGTCCAGAATGACTCACAAACCTTTAGCTCTAATTCAGAGGTCTTTGCTCAGCTCCTGCTCTACATTTTCCATAACCTGGAGACATCCGCACTGTGAGTACCCTATAGATGTCTAAAACCCAAGAGGTTTAGAAACCAGCTATTTATTTTCTATCCCAATCATGTTCTTCCTCTGAATACCCTAGTGAATGGCATGTCTGTCTTGCCAGTTCCTCGAGCCAGGCAACTGAGGTCATTTTCTGACCCCCACTCCCCTTTTATCGTATTCAGTTGATTATCAGGTTCTTTGGAGCCCATTGCTTTAAAATTCTCAACTTCTTTCTATTCCTATGGCCATTATTTATGTTAATAAGTATCTTCTCCCATCTAGACATCTTCAACATCTTCCTAACTGGTCTCTCTGCCTTTGGGTTCCCTTGTCCACCTCAAATCTATTCTACATATTCCTGGGAATAAGTTTTATAAAGTGAAAATCTGCCTAAAAGTTTAATGTTGCTGTACATTGTACTCAGAATGAGGTCTGGACCACTTAAGGAAGTTTACATGGTCTGGCCCTGCTTCCTTCTTTAGACTTTATTTATTGTTAACTCCTCTCCCCAGCACCTGTATGCTACCCCATCTGCCAGCATCTGCATCGCTATACTCTGTCTTGGGTCTGTTATAATAAATGAGTTACTCATGCTTCTATCTAAAGCTAATCCCTTCACTTGTGCCCTAACCCTACCCGCTCTTTCCTACTCAGGGGCATTATTTCAGCAATTTCCCTTTCTCTTACCTACAGCCTCAATCTCTTCCTCTTTACTGGATCATTCCCATCAGCTTCTAAATATGCTGTTATTTTTCACATCTTAAAAAATCATTTTCTTGATTCCACCTTTTATGCTAATTGTGACCCCATTTCTTTGCTCCCTTGTGCTGTCTTCATTTTCTCCTCTCCCTTTCTCTCTTAAGCCCACCCCAGTCAAAGCTCTTGTACTCTATCTCTCCATCAAAATGGTTTCTGTTAAGGTATCCAAGTGACCTAATTTGGATACCTTAACAGAAGGTAATTATTGCTTAATTTAGTGGTCATTTTTCAGAACTCATGTTATGTGACCTATCAGCTTTCTTTTTTAATAGATCTTTATTTGGGTATAATTGCTTCACAATTCTGTGTTAGTTTCTGTTGTACACCAAAGTGAATCAGCCATATGCTTACATATATCCCCATATCCCCTTCCTCTTGAGCCTCCCTCCCACCCTCCCTATCCCACCCCTCTAGGTGGTCACAAAGCACCGAACTGATCTCCCTGTGCTATGCGGCTCCTTCCCACTAGCTAACTATTTTACGTCTGGTAGTGTATATATGTCGATGCTACTCTCACTTCGACCCAGCTTCCCCCTGCCCCTGCCCCGTGTCCTCAAGTCCATTCTCTATGTCTTTGTCTTTATTCCTGCCCTGCCACTAGGTTCATCAGTACCACTTTTTTTTTTTTTTTTTAGATTCCATATATATGCGTTAGCATACGGTATTTGTTTTTTCTTTCTGACTTACTGCACTCTGTATGACAGACTCTAGGTCCATCCACCTCACTACAACTAACTCAATTTCATTTCTTTTTATGACTGAGTGATATTCCATTGTATATATGTGCCACATCTTCTTTATCCGTTTATCTGTCAATTGACGTTTAGGTTGCTTCCATGTCCTGGCTATTGTAAATAGTGCTGCAGTGAACATTGTGGTACGTGACTCTTTTTGAATTATGTTTTTCATATCAGCAGCTTTTGATACAGCTGAATGCTTCCTCCTTGATATAACTGAACACCTCCCGCTTCTTGATACACTTCCTTTGGCTTCCAGAGCACCACACATTTGCTTGGTTCTCCTCCCACCTCACTGGCTGCTGCTTCCAAATCTCCTTTCTTCTTTCTCCTCTTCCTGACCTCTGAATGTTGGAGTGGCCCCAGGGCTTTGTCCTTAGTCTTCCTTTTTTTTTCTATCTTCATTTGCTCACTTGGAGAGTTTTGCTAGTTGCCTGGCTTTAAACGCCATCTCTATGCTGATGACTTTCAAATTTATATCTTCAGCCAGAGTTCTCTCCTGAACCTCAGACTCATATATTCTACAGGCTACTCAGCTTCTTCATTTGGTCATCTGATAGGCATCTCAAACTCAACTTGTCCCAAACCGAATTCCTGATCTTCCTTTCTGCCTCCACCCCAAAACTGCTTTATCCACAGCCTTTTCCTTCTCAGTTGATAGTGTCTCCATCCTTCCATGTGCTCAAACCCAAAGCTTGGAGACAAGCTTGAATACTTTGTCTCTCACATCCCACAGTGAATTCTGTCAGGAAATACTGTGGACTTGCCTTCAAAATATATCCGGAATTCAACCACTTGTCACTACCTCCATTGCTGCCACTCCAGCCACTACTGTCTCTAGCTTGGATACTGCAGTAACTTCCTAACAGGTCTTTCTCTCCATTCCCCTTGGGGCCTTTGCAGCATGCTGTTCACTCTGCCTGGAATACCTGTTGTTCAGATATCAGCATGGCGATGTGCTTTGTCTCCCTTAGGTCTTTGCTCGGATGTCACCTTCTCAATGAGGCTCATCCTGACCACACTGGTTAAAGCTGTAATTTCTTCACCTTCACAGGTGGCACTCTCTATCCCATTTAGTTTACTCTATTTTCTTTTCCTTAGCACTTAGCACCTTTGTACATATTATACATTAATTCATCTATTATATTTATTTTTTATTCTTAACCTCCCCCCATCAGGGGGAATTGCCCATAATGGGGCACTGTGCAGGATATGCACGCCCTCCCTGTGATTGCCCTGACCCACGGACGGGGTGCTGTGCTCAAGTGGACAATGGATAGTGGCCTTGGGCTTATATTCCTCTTACCTTCCAGACCATGGTCCCAGGATTGTGGGAGTGCTAGATCGCTGAAAGTGGGTCAGGATAGTAAGGCAAGGAGTCCGTGTTCTTGGACACAAGTCCTCGGACAAATTCCTTGACTTCTCAGGCCTTGTTTTTACAGCATAAGAATTCTCTTCTTTAGGTAAGTCTTCCTAAACTTTGCAAGCTTAAATGTTCCTTCAGTTCTTATGTTGATAAACAAATTGAAGAAATATAGCATACAAAGAAGTATATATAGCATAGCAGATAGAAGTGTAGGCTCTGGTACTTGGCTGCTTGGTTTCTAATCCTGATACTACCACTTATAAGTTGTGTGACATTGAACTTCATCCCTTCTGTCCAGTTTTCCTATCTGTAAAATAAGCCCAATAACAATACCTATTGCCAGAGACGGATCATCTTAATTTGGTGTGTCGGGATTGGGAGTGGAAGGGTATGGGTGGGGAAGACCCCAAGAAACGTCCCTTTCCTGACCGGAAGAGTCTGTATCTGTGGGAAAGTAAGAAGAGCATGGGCTTCCCTGGTGGCGCAGTGGTTGAGAGTCCGCCTGCCAATGCAGGGGACATGGGTCCATGCCCCGGTCTGGGAAGATCCCACATGCCACGGAGTGGCTGGGCCCGTGAGCCATGGCCGCTGAGCCTGCGCGTCCGGAGCCTGTGCTCCGCATGGGAAAGAAGAGCAACTGCCATCTATTGATTAAATGAGTTAGTTTGGGATTGACTAATTGGTGGACCTGCTCAGTAAATGCTACGTGAATAAATAAATGAATGAACATATCTGGAAAATAATTCTGTACCTGCATCCTAGGACCCTGTGAAGTTGAATTAGATATCTAGGTAGGATGACAATTTGAATTTATGTAGCCCTTTCTCTCTGAGTATATCAAAGTACATATAGTCAATTTTGGTTTATATGTGTGTGGTTAGCTATGGTAGATTTTAAGTATCCTGCTGTCTTTGCAGTGCATGTCAGTTTGGTTTTGGGCTACCCTCTTTGTTCTCAGGTTGGGCGTAGGGGTGAAGACACCGTAAAGCAATGCAAACTCGTTTTAGTAGCAGTTTAGAAATAATGATGAAGATAAAACAGGATATGAAAATGTATCCTGAGTGTTCCAAAGCAGGATGCAAATGCGTTTTGTATTATCTGTTCTTTTACATTGTTTACATACTACTTCCCCTCCCACAGTGTGAATAATTACTGAGGGGAAGTGGAAGGAACATGGGTTTTAGACTTGGGATACGTCTAGGTTTGAGCTGAAGTTCCTCTACTTTATAGTTGTATGCTCTTAGCAAGTCCATTAACTTCTCTGCACCTCAGTTTCCTTATCTTTAAGTATAGATATTATGGACTGAAATTCATGGGTTGAAGCTCTTACACTTAATAGGACTATATTTAAAGATAGGGCCTTTTAGTATGTAATTAAGGTTAAATGAGGTCACAAGGATGGGGACCTTATCCAATAGCACTGGTGTCCTTATTAGAAGAGAAAGAGATATCAAGGTGTGCACACACTAAGGAAAGGCCATGCGAGGAATTTTACATGTGTTGTGTAAAATTGCAGAAGGCTGCTATCTGTGAGCCAAGGAAAGAGACCTCACCAGAAGCCAACTCTGCTGGCACCTTGGATCTTGAATTCAGAGCCTACAGAACGGTAAGAAAATAAATTTCTGTTGTTTAAGCCACCAAATCTGTTTTATTCTGTCATGGCAGCCTAATCAAACTAATGCAATAGGTAATAATACTGCTGCTTCTGCTGATGATTGTGATGTGTCATAATAATACCACCACTACCAGAGGAAGCATAGTGTAAGGATTGAGTGAAGCTTCTCAAGGCATGCTTAGCTGGACTCATCATAGCTCTGCCCCTTACTGGCTCTGTAATTAGATTTTTAACCTATCTGAACCTCAGTTTCCTTATCCATAAAATAAGCATCATAATAATAACATCGACCTCAGAGAGATGCCATGAGACATCATTGAATCAGTTATTGTATGTAAAAGGTTTAGCACACTGTGTATGCCATGAAGCAGCATATATGCTTCATATATACTCGTATTTAAAAATCACACTTGTACTACGCACTTTACAGAGTTTTTGAGATGATGAAGTCAGACATTGCATGTGAAGGTGCCATGTAAAATTAAGTAGTTTTATTGTTATAATCGAGACATGACAATTTTGGACACATTGTAAAAAGAATTATTCATTTAACAAATAATTAATGTGTTTATATTATATATAAACTTTCATTCATTAACTTTCAATCTATGGCATTTATCTTCAAGCTTCTCAGATGAGTACAAGTGTTTTTGAATAGTTAGGTGGCTGTGTTGTTGGTCAGAGCTACAGCAACCTTGGAGCCATATCCTTTGATTGGCTTTCAGCAGACAAAAGGTTAAAACTGCATTCTATTGTTCTCCATGACCCAAGGCTGGAAAGATCTGGTTGTTAATGAAGCAAAATCATTATTTTTGAGTAGAGAATTCACCAAGAATAAAAATTAATGACAGAAGGGTATTCAAATCCATAATCCCTGTAGGGTAGCATGCTTTTAAGCTTCATGGTATTTGATGCTTTTCTATCATGCCTGGGTTTATTTAAAAGATTTTTTAAAATATAGGTCTTGATCTTTTTCTGTTAAGTTATTTTTAGGAATTTTACATTTTTATTCTATGTAAATGGGATCTTTGTTCAATGCGAAATTTTCCAATGGATAATAGCAGGTGTACACAAAAGCTATTAATTTTTGTTTATGTGTCTTACATCTTACCTCACGTTGAACTCCTTTACTAGTTTAGTTTTTCAGTTAATTCCCTTGGATTTTCTAGGAAGATAGTTATGATTGCAAATAATTATAATTTTGTCTTTTCCTTTACAGTGTTTATTCAACATTCTTTTTCTTGTTTTACTGCATTTGCTAAGACCTCCAGAACAAATCTCAATAACTGTGATAGTAACACTTTTTGCTTGTTCCTAATTTTAATAGAGGCATCCTTATTATGTCACCATTATGCATTATACATGTTTGCCGTTAGTGTCTGATATATACTTGAAATATTAAGAAAGTTTCCTTTGATTCCTTGTTTAGTTAAAAGTTTATAGTGTGATTTGTTCGTCGTTCCCTTTAGTAAAAGTCACTGTTCTCATTTACTCAGACTGGGGCCATCTTCCCATTCCCCCCTGAGCCCATAAACCCAGGCCTAGGAAGGAGTAGTTGGGAAGTTTGGATGAATCCTAAGCAACCACAATACCTCATTGTATAGATTCTTCTGGGTTAGGCCATCTACAGGAACTTGAACTGATTAAATGAATCACTGAAAAAATGAATACTAATTTTTTGAACTCTCACACCAAACCCAAATGTTATTTTTTAATAGAGTGATGAGTCAAAGAAAAGGCCTTTTTTCTCTTTTTTAAAACTCCCTAGGAAATTAGTTCAAAGCAGCACCAAAGCTTTATATTGTTGAATACTGTTGAAATGGAACAAAGGGAGAACTTCAAATGTCTCTAAATTCAATCTGCTAGGGACAAAGCCTTCATCCATGTAAAGTCCCTGGTAACATGAGGCAAAATGCTGGGGGGTTGGGGTTGGGGTGGGGGTGGCCAGACCCCAGAAGTGGCAGTAGGACTTTAGCTCCTGCTTCTAATGTTGCAGTGCCCTGGTGATCCCTCGCCCCAGCATCGCCCCAGGACTTGAGCAGAGTATGAACCCTGGTTGACCTGATACTAGGAATCCAGCTCAAGCCATCACTTCCCAGGATATATTCTCTGAGGAGGAATAAACACATATGTGCAATCCATCCACAATCCCCCTGTCCTAGGACAAAGCAAATGGCATTAGCTGCTTTTCCTTTTCCATGTAGGTGCTTTCCTATGGAAAAGTTGTGAAATATGCAACATTTGTCTTCAGTTCTACAGTTTTGCATTTCTCTCCCGTTCTGTGTTTTCAAGAAGGGGCAGGTCTTATTCACCTGTGCACTCTGAGGACCCAGCTAAGTAATGAGTACTAAAATGGTCCCACAGTTTACAATTTTAATTTTTCAGGGAAAACTTCTTTGACTGATGACCTGCCCCAGTTTAGGTCAGTTTGAACCTTCTGATCTGTTCATATTACACACTGTATTCACAATTACTATCACAACTGAAATGAAATCATTTCTGTATTTTTGTTCATTTCTTGGCTTAATGTCTGTCTTCACAGCTAGAGAGTAAATGTCATGAGGGCACTTATTTGGAACGTGACTTGCCCATAGTATGTTCCCGATGTATATTGAATTAATGGATGGTTGGATGGATGGCCTGGAGGACCGGAGTGGGAGAACTCTAATATTGCCTTTGCTATAGCAATGGTTGCTAGCCTTTTGGAATATGACCATAACCAGCGCTCTCTCTTTTTTAATATTCCTCAATTTATGATGTCCTCCCATGACTATAATTATAACCATGCTGGATGTACTTTTGGGTTACGTACCCCTTGTGATTAATCTGCAGTGCCAACTGTTGAGATCAATTGGTCTAACAGATGAAATGAAACTCTTTTAAAAATTTTCAATTCAAGCTCCATCAACAGTTTGCTTTCACTTTTACGTCTCACTATTTCCCTGAGGTAAGAACACACTTTGTACTTCCCACCCAAGTTGTTTTTCTCCAAAAAGTTCTATGTTTCCTCAGCTATGTAATGCTAACAGTTATTCCAGACCGAGTTTCAATGTCACCTTCTTCAGAAATCCTTCTCTTATGACTCAATTCCTCTCTGTTTCTGAAGAGTCTCTTTAGCACTTACTCTCTAGTACTCTTACTTGGTAGATAGCATCCATAGAGTTGAATTTAGCTCTGTCACGGTTGCATTCTCTGGGAAGCAGACTCTGAGATGGAGTTGAGTGGGATAGGATGTTTATTAGGCAGTGCCCTTTGGACCAACATCTGTGGAAGGGAGAAAAACCAAGGAGGAGTGGGCAGAGGGAGAAGCTGACCTGAGATGTAGACCTTACTAGAACTTCCACTGATGAGGGAAGCTGTGGCCGGTCAGAGTAGTCTGGCATTGACTGCAGTAGCCAGGCTCTTACACCCGTACGGCGATCAGTCATCAGATGTCACCTCCCTGGGCAGAGAGTGAGCTTGGGTGAAGCAGCTTTTTGCAGCTGACGTAATCCCTGGAGCAGCAGACAGCTAAAGGCTCTCTGCAGACAGCCCTCCCAGCTGGTGGACAAATTATTTCTTGAAAGACAATCTGTGTCTGCCACAAGCTTCTTGAGGTATAGACCCTGTCTTATTTATCTGTAAAGGCTCCATTGTGCCTAGCCCTGTGCTTGACACATAATCAATACTCAGTGCATCAATAGATGCTAAATGAATTGCCAGTTGTTTTCAGTCTAAATGCTCATTTCTGACCGTATAATGAGTTATCTGAGGTCAAGAACATTTTGCTCCTCCAGACCTTATGATATGGCTGCCTCTTAGAGCCAATGCACAGGTATGTGTTTCATAGGTGATATGTATTGGTTTGGGGTTGGTTTTATATATCCAGGCACCCATGTCATGGTGGGTGTATGTGTGTTGTGGTTGGTGTGGGTTGTGGCTGAGGAAATCGGGGTATGCGTGTAATAAAGCTGAATGTAGCAGGCTGTGTATTCTGAGTTTCTGTGGTGCCCGTCTTAGTTGGTGCATGTCTTGTCATGCCTTGGTATACATATACTGTGGTTAGTGTATGTGGATAATGGAGTAGTATAGATGTTTGTGGTGGTTGAACTTGGGCAAGATAATTGAGGGATGAGGGAGATGAAGTTGTGTGTGTGTGTGTGTGTGTGTGTGTGCGCACGTGAGTGTGCATGTCCATGCTTGGGTATGAGCATGTGGTGGCCAGGGTGTACCTGCCCCGGCTGGGGAGTGGTGCCTGGTGTCTGTGGTTGGCAGTGGTTGCGATCGCAGACTCAGAGCCATAGGCCCCTCTCCTCTGGCCTTGCAAAGGCTGAGCAGGTCCCATCTCCAGTCCTAGCAGCGTGAAGTCCCTCCACTTTCAACAGACAGCCGTATCAGCCATAATTAAAGCTAATTATTCCACGGTGCTCTGCGTGTGTGTTGGCCTCCAAAGTACCCCGCAATGAGCAGGGAGGCAGCAGGGATGTTTTTCTTCATAAAAACTTATGAGGAGCTCTGAGCAGATTAACAGCTTTAATGACAAAAATTACCGCTTACAACAGACTTCAAATCAAAGAACAATATCCGCAGACACATATTTTCATGGTTTTCATAACAATTCATTATAGGTGGCACCAAGGGATTACATTTTTATTTCCCCTGTGTCATCTTTCTCAGACTCAGGTTCATTTCTCTTAATGAGGTGGCAGAAGATAAAGGGCAGAGACAGTGCCTCCATGGTAGCTGCCTCGAAAGAGGCATTTAGGGTCACAGAGCCGCCAGAACTCAGAGGGGAGAGGCTGAGGAGGGAGAGTGATGGGAGCAAGAGGCTTCCTGCCATAACGAACCAAAATTAAGACATAAATTCTCCCACCTTTGTTCCGACAGCCCCAACTCGGGGACTCAGCTTTTTAATGAGGAATGGATCAGAAGCAAAAATTATTAGCTAATTAATTGTACAGAGGAAAAAAAAAACTTGCAGGAAGCATTGGGAATGGGGAGCTGTCCCATCGCAGCAGCCCTTCCGAAGCAGGACCAAAGGGAAAGTTCTCTTGTTGGCGCACTGGTGTTGGGAATGCGGATGGGTGTGTGTGGGCCTGGTTCCTTTTTGCCAGGCCTGGCTTGGTTAAGATGGAACATGGTGAAGAGCCCAAGGCCTTATTGGGAGGAGCCCCTCATAATCCCTGCTGGCTGCCTTCCTTGAGACTCTTCACAAAGTGGCATTCTGATTCAGCCAAATGGAGCAGAACCATTTGAAGAATCTGGCACAGTGTGCCTTACGGTGTGGCTTCTGGCCCCTGACCATTGGCTCTCAGTGCACTCAAATTTAGGTGTTCATAAGAATCACCTGGAAGCCTGGAAAGGTGCAGCTTCCTGAGTCTGATTTGCCAGGTCCGGGCTGGGGTCTAGGAATCTGCATTTAAAACAAGAGTGCCAGGTGGTTTTCCTGTCCACGGAAGGTTAAGAGCCACTGGTCTGTCTTCAGAATCAGGAATTCTATTCCCTTTCCTATTCTCAGATTCTGCATGTGACTTTGGACTGTTTACGTCTCCATTCTGTGTCTTGGTTTCCTTTTCAATGCACCGAGGACAATAATACCAGTTGAGAAATTACTCTGAGATGAATGCCTCATTTGCTTTCACTGCTTGTAAAACCCAAATTAAATCTCGAAATCCTGGCGTGGTCTTTACAATTCGTTCGGATCTCTAACAGGTTTATGAATAAAATAATTAAAATAGAAAAATATATTGCTTGTCATCAGCTTTTCATTTTGAATTTGGTCTCCACTTTCTTTGTTGTTATTTTTCTGGGTATTGGTAGGGTAAAGATTTAAAAAAATTTTTATTGTGGGACTCCAGAAATAGAGATAACAAGATGGTTGCGGCAGGAATATGAGAAAAGGCAGATGGGTGTACAGTGCACTTAGAGGGCAGCAGACAACATCTGAGTGTGTTGATTAAAGTTGGTCAGACTATACATCTCCCATCAATTTCAGTAGGTCAAGGGACATTAACATTGCAGCTGTCTGTGAAGGGCTTATGAAACTGCACGTGATTATCTTTGTGTATTGGGCAACAAAGGGATCCTGCATCGAAGAATTCGGATTTCAACTTCTGTGCTGGACATTGTGCTAGGTATTGATATTATGGAGATAAATAAAACACACTGCCAGTCAGAAGCTCATAGTCTAGAGGAAAATAGGTAGAGGAGCAGATAATTATAACATCGCGTGGTCACACATGCTGGGTACCTTGGGGTACAGAGGAATGACACATCACTCTTGGTGGGAGGAAGAGAGAGGCGATGTGGAGGGTTTGGGAGAATGTCACAGCTTTGGAAGGCAATGAAAGGAAATTCTTACCGGCAAAAACAACACTTGGCACAATAGTCAAATGGATAAAGACTATCTCTGGCACATCCTCCATCTCTGAGTTCAACGATTTTCTCTCCACTTCATGTGTCTCCTGAGCCCAGGACAACCCAATGACTCAGATACCCAGGGATTCCTCTGCGGCTCAACACAACTAGAACACGCCCTTCTCAACACTCCCATTTGCAATGAACATTTCCTAAGCACCAACCCTTCACTGTGCTGTGCTCCAATCTCTTGTCTTTCCCACAGGGTGCTTCAGAACAACTTTAGCTCTTCTCTCTTTTTCTTTTGCCCATGACGTTAAACAGTCCCTAAGACCCATTGCTTTTATCTCTGAAATGTCTCTTGATGCCCTCCTCTCTTCCTCTTGAATTTTTCATCACCCTCCCTTAAATTCTCATCACCTCTCACCTGGATTCTTAATAACAACCTTAAGGTAGCCTTTTTGCCTCTAATTTTTCTGCCATTTGGTACATCGTCCACATGGCCACATATAATGTTATTTAAAAATAGAAATATGAAAAGTTATCCCTTTTCTTACATTTGTTGGATAAATGTAATCACTTCCACATGGCCCTAGAGGCCCTGCATATTTTGACTTAATTTCAGTCTTCCTAGGGTCATCTTCTTCTGCTAGTTTCTGGTTTCAACCATGTGAAAGTCTCCAGTATCATCTCCAGTGAGCCATTTGTCATCCTTTGAGCACACAGTATACTTCCATGCTTGGCTAACATTATTCCCTCCACCTGGAGTGCCTTTCGGAGAAATTTATACCCCAACCCCTTCCTAGAAGAGTTAGAAATAAGATTGGATAATTGAAATGATTGGACAATTGAAATAATGAGTGTCTCCTCTATCATGAGTTCATGTGATAGATGAAGGGAAGTTGATATGCTTGGTGTAGTCCTTGGTCTTCATATTTCAACACATCAAGCAAAGTTTCACTACTTTATTCCAACCATGTTCCCCTGATCCCATGCTCAAATAATATATTGAGAAATGTTGAATATTTACAGTTGATTTTGTGAAGTATTTGATTCCTTTTGGGCCTTTTCTATAATGATGTTGGAATTTAATGAGTTTTTATAAAACTTTAGTGCTCAACTTCATTTTTCACCTGTTATGAATTATAATGATAAACATTAAGTACTTCTAATGTGCCAGGCAAAGTTGTAAATTACTTACATCAAATTAACTCAAGAAATTCTCATATTAGTCCTATGTGGTAGGTTTTATTATTATCACCATTTTAATGATGAAGAAATTAGACCCACAGAGAGGTTAAATAATTTGTCTAGGAAGTAGTGACCCTCTGGCTCCAGAACCTACATTCATATATGCTGAGCTAGTAATTATGTACAAGTGGATAGAAAACTATTGAGTGGAGATATTAGTAGGTAGGCATCCAAATTCTGTCTCTTCTCAGCTATTCCCCCCTAATCCCAACAAGGTTCCCAAAAGATATGTGCCCCTAAAAAGGCCAGATAAAAGGACACTTTATTATGAGCTTGGGTTTTAGCCCTCTACCTTAATGTAGAACTCTCTGGGTCACATGGAGGACACATTTTTCCTAAAACAGAAGGAGACCCCATCTTAGAGTCTAAGATGACTAAGTGGCCTCCTTTGCTTCCTTGTCTGAGCCCTTGATTCTCTTTATCTTATCACTATTGGTGAGCAAATGTTAGTTATGGGAGGAACAAGTCAGACAGCAAAAATAGCAAGAACAAGCATTAGTCTTGCTCCTAGAGTAGAGCAGATTGGGGCCCCTTGGAGATGGGAACATCCAGAGAGCATCTGTGTATAGCACAGTGCATATTCTTATTCTTAAAGATATTAATATGTACATCATATCTGTCTTTGGTATCACAGTAGACTAGAGAACAATGCTGTGTTCATGAGAAGTCTCAATAAATTTTTATAGAAGTGAATTCAAGATTCTGTAAGTAGAGAAACACAGTGAAGGCTTTATGCATAATGTTCTTTCAAGCCATTAATAAAATTTTCTAAAATATTCCATATATTCATAATTAGGTAATGTTTATATAAATTATGGCTTACTCATATAGTAGAATGTTTTGCAGTCATTAAATTTTTAAAAAAATTTGCAAGTCATTTTAAATGAAGTAAAAATTTTTAATGATGTAATATTAAGTAAAAAAGCAGGGTGTAAAATTATTATACAAAGTGGTCTCAGCTATGTACAAATAATAGTCATTAAAAAAGATTATCTATACTTGCTTCTTCATGATATATTGTTAAATGATAAAGCAAGGAGCAGAATAGGGTCTATAGAATGATACCATTTTATGTAAAAAAATATATATATATATAAATCTTGAAGTCTACACAAAAAAACGATTGCTCTGGGGAGTAAATCTGGGGGTGGTAGTGGCTAGAGTAGAGAAGTAACTTAATTTTTATTATACCGATTTTTATGTCTTGCATTTTTTTTTTACCATTTCCATACATTTTTCAATAATAAAGCTTTCCTTTTTATAGTTTTATATATATTTATGTATATATATGTATACCAGTTAGCAATAATAGGAGTGTGTGTGGGAAGTTTAATTTTTCTTCATTTTTTCTTTTTCTTTGAGTTTCTAAATGTTCTACAATGAATATATCTTTTTATAATTAAAAAAATATTAAACATGATTTGGGACAAGCTGAAACCTGGAATGGAGACCAGGGACAGAATTATGAGAAGTATCTGTGTTTTCTTATGGAAAACTCAAGCATTTTTTAGGCATCTGCTCAGAGATTGCCCCCTCAGAGAGACCTTGTCCTGAGTACTTGATACTAGGTGAGTCTCTCCTATTATTCTCTCCATAGCACCCTGTTTGGTTTCCTTCATTTCATTTTCACGATCATTTTATTTGTTGGTGTGCTTTCCTGTTTAATATTTGTGCCTCATTCTGGGATTTGGTTCACATCTGGTGTTTCACTGTACTCCAGCACACAGCCCAGTGCCTGTTACTAAATGAATAAATGGACACTCATCCTCTTCATGACCCTTATATCACAGAACCCAGTGACAAAAGCCTGTAGATAAGAGGATAAACATCCACAATGGATTTATGCTTTAGCATGCTGGTTAAGCGTGGTCCCAACAGCATAACAAGAGGGCAAGGATAGGCTGCAAAAATAGAGTGGGAAGAAAAGAGGGATGCCCTATACTTAGGACAACTATGTGTGATGCTGGAAAATGGACGTTCTCATGGGTGGCAGGTGTCAGCTTGTCAGATTTGTGGTGAATGCTCCCCCGCTGTCACATGGGCACATACATTGGGAATGAGGGATGGAAGGTGGAATACCAACTGCACCGTTAATCCTGGTGAAAGATGACAGCACAAAATGGTAGCAGGGAATTTGGAGAGCTGGATTTTTCTAGGCTTGGCTGGGCTGGGACCTGGCTGTGTGTCTTTGTTGTAGTCACTTCACCTCTGAGTCTTGTTTTCTTATTTGTGAAAGGAGGGCACTGAGTGATGATCTCTGAGGGTCCTTGGGGGTGTACCATTGAATGATTATGTAAAATAAGGGGTTTTAAGGGCTTGGGAGGAGAAATTTTTCAATATGATTTACAGTCACTTCAGTAGGTCCCTACTGAAAGGCATGACACAAGTGTGGGAGGTGAGTCTGGTCGTGGATTAAGGGCTAATGTAATGTGATAAAAGGTCATCCCAACATCTCTTCCTAGAAAAGAATTGAAGTCTTCAGTGACTCCAACCGGTAAGGTGCATGAAATGGATCATGTATGTGCATAGATAACTTTTGGCTCTGCCTTTGACCTTGGGCAAATTTCTAAGACCCAATTTTCTATAAAATGAGGATAATAATAATACTTATTATTATAAGGGTTAATCTAAGGATCAAATGAGAGGATGCTTGAAAAACACCTAGAATGGTTCCTGGTCCATAGTACTGCTCAATAACCAAAAGCTTTTTATAATTTAATGCAATATCAGCTACAATTACAGAGTACAGAACATGTGCAAGGGTGGCATTGGTTCTCCATGGCTCTGTTTAAACCTTGTGTAAAGAAAACAGGGTTTTCTTTTTGGGACTGCTATCATGGTAAAGTGTTTCCTACTCTAGAGAAGGGCCCCTACTCAAGGATGAGCATATTATAAAAAGCCGCCATTTTCACCCTCCAGGGACTTGATCGACATCAGCTTCTTTAGGTCTCACAGCAAGTCTTGTGAGATCAGCCTTCCTCTCTCTCGTGTGGCGGAGTTTTAGGGAGGTTACTTACCTGAGTGAGGATCAATGCTGGGATGAGAACCAAGGTCTCTCTGGCTCCAAAACCCATGCATTGAACCCCTGGGCTATACAGCCTTCAGCCACTGTTCTTTGTGCTTTCTCTGGACTTTGCTTTCCTGTAGCCAAAGGTCCTTGTCATCCCTTCTCTCCTGTTGCAGGCTCATTGTTCACAGTAGGTGGGAGTCAGTCTTCTACATTTCCTATGGGTTCCCTGGACCCATCTGTTCCAGCATTAGCTGCAAACCTTGTGCAGGGTCTTCAACCCTAGGTCCTCCTGATGCTTCCAGATGAGAGAAGGTGACCCTGAGCTCAGGCCAACCTGGGCTGTCCACAAAGCGTGGGAAAATTATCAGCAGAGACCAAAAAAAAAAGTTCTCCCTCAAGAACTGTTTTTGTAGGGCTGTATTTTCTGATGTGAAGAGCACATTTTTTGTTAATCTGCTCTCAGTGGCAGAATCAGGGAGAGTGGGAACAGGGCTATTTTATCTACCCAAAACAATTCATCAAACAAACTCAGGGGATCCGAGATAGTCTCTGACAAATAAAAGTCAACAGTGCTCCCTTTGTCTCGGGCCACACACACAAACCATTTCTTTGAAAGGTAGAGGAGGTCATCTTGATGTTCTATGGATGTCTGCAGGCAACACATGCTTTCCTTTACTTCTTCCTGGCCCCCAGGGTGACTGTAGATCTTGGGGAGGAGGGTGGGAAATAAATGAATGGCAAGGAAAGGCAGAACTTGGTTGTGGTAGAGAGTTTGGGCTTCTGTGGGGAAGAACTGGCTAAGCCTCTGGGAAGACACTGAAAGGCAGAGACACACTTGCCCTAGGGGGAGGCGCGTCTCCAGAACATGGTAGCTTTCCCTCTGCTTTGGGACAGGAAAGATAATAATAATGATTCCAGCTAATGTTCTCTGAGCACTTTCAGAGTTCTAGGCATGAGGCTAAAGGCCTATGCACACTATCTCATCTCATCTTCATAGCAGTCCAGGGAGGGAAAATTATTATTCTGTTTCTGAATTAACAGCTGAGGTTCAGAGAGGTTAAGTCACTTGCCTAAAGTTACACAGATTTTCAGCCGGTGGGCCAGAATTTGGACATGGGTAATTTGATTCTAGTCCCATACTCTCAGGCCCACAGAAGCTGTGACTTGCTCACAATCTCAAGCTAGTTGGGGGACAACTAGGATTAGAACTTAGGCCTTCTGATTTTCAGTTTTTCCAACCATATCACTCTGCTTTTTGATTTAAACTGTCATAGGAATGATATTTCAAAGGAGCAAATTCAAGACAGCATTCAGTTCTCTCAAATTAATCTCACAAATGAGTGGACAAGCTTGGTGGTCTTCCTTAAAGAGTGTTAAAGAACAATCGAGGTGATTTTTTAAAAATTAAATTCTCTTAAAATTATTTCTTTTCTGAGTGTAAAAGTAATTCAAGCCAATTGCAGAAAATTTGGAAAATATAATAAAGTAAAATTTAAAAAATGACTTATAATCCTACCACCCAGAGATAACCTTAGCATTTTTAAAAAACATGATTGATTTCATGATATATGTGTGTATATATATAAAATTATGTCCAACTTAAAATCGTATTGATGATGACAAATAGATTTTAAATCTTGTGCCCATCAGATTGATTGGTATTTTGAAGGGTTCTGAGGCCTCATATGGGTCCTTGGTGTTGTGATGAACTGATGATGATTGCTATTGATCCATGGTTGAGGATTGCATCAGCAGAAGCATGTCTTTGGCCATACTTTCAAGGGCGGCATCATGGCTGCATTCCATCTGAAGACATTTTTTTAAAAATAAATTTATTTATTTATTTATTTATTTATTTTTGGCTGTTGGGTTTTCATTGCTGCCCGCGGGCTTTCTCTAGTTGCGGCGAGCGGGGGCTACTCTTTGTTGCAGTGCGTGGGCTTCTCATTGTCGTGGCTTGTCTTTGTTGCAGATCGTGGGCTCTAGGCGCACGGGCTTCATAGTGGTGGCACACGGGCTCAGTAGTTGTGGCTCATGGGCTCGAGAGCGCAGGCTCAGTAGTTGTGGCACATGGGCTTAGTTGCTCCGCGGCATGTGGGCTCTTCCCGGACCAGAGCTTGAACCCGTGTCCCCTGCATTGGCTGGCGGATTCTTAACCACTGCGCCACCAGGGAAGTCCCTGAAGATATTTTGGTGCCAGTTTTACTTCCAGGAACAAGGATGTTGGGACAAGCTAAGGATTTACTGTCATATATCGATGAGGTTTGCCTGGTGTCCTCGATTAGAGCCAGGATTTCCCTTACTATCGATACTTCATGTGGTCAAGGATTTGGGCCATCTCTTGATAGGTATGTGGAGGCCCTTATCTCTGGGACAGAGGGACTGGCTGCAGGGTTAGCTACTGGCTTCATAAACTTAACCCAGGACGCTGCCATCCTGAGGATGGAACAGCATGCCTTGCAGAGTTTGTCAGTTCCACCCTACTCAGTCCCTTGTTTGTCTGGATGCTTGTTTGTCATCTTGCATGTGGCCTTCTGTATAGCAGAGTGTGGAAGTGAACCACTGTCTGACGTCAGAGCCGTCTGTTACTGTTTATGTCTCATTGAATCACTGGAAGAGCCGTCACTAGAATCATGGGCTGGAAGGGACCTTCAGGTGCATTCCAAAGCCCTTATCTTACAGAGGAGGCCACCAGGTTTCACACAGAGTGTGACACGGGCTGGTTTGGAGTCAAGTTCTCCTGACCTGTGTTCATTTCTTCTCTTTCCTTGATGATTTTATTTTTAATAGTTCTTTATTGGAGTATAATTGCTTCACAATACTGTGTTAGTTTCTGTTGCACAACAAAGTGAATCAGCCATATGCATACACATGTCCCCATATCCCCTCCCTCTTGAGCCTCCCTCCCATCCTCCCTATCCCACCCCTCTAGGTCATCACAAAGCACCGAGCCAATCTCTCTGTGCTATGCTGCTGCTTCCCGCCAGCCAACTATTTTACATTCAGTAGTGTATATATGTCGATGCTACTCTCACTTTGCCCCAGCTTCGCCCTCCCACTCCATGTCATCAAGTCCACCAACCTAAATGTCTGTCAGCAGTTGAATGGGTAAAGAAGATGTGGCACACATATACAATGGAATATTACTCAGTCATAAAAAGAAACGAAATTGAGTTATTTGTAGTGGGGTGGATGGACCTAGAGTCTGTCATACAGAGTGAAGTAAGTCAAAAAGAGAAAAACAAATGCCATATGCTAATGCATATATATGGAATCTAAGAGAAAAAAAAGGGTACTGATGAACCTAGTTGCAGGGTAGGAATAAAGAGGTAGACATAGAGAATGTTGATTTGTTTTTAAACTCCATGGCATTATATTTTTATAAGGAGAAAAAGACATTGATGAATGGATTTAGAGTCTTACAAAAATGATGTACTTACAGAGAAGAGCATTGTTGATTCATTTACATTTTATGTCTTGTTTCTTCCAGTTATCTATGTCTACTGTGACCGGTTTCCAAACCAAAAATTAGATCATGTGGTCAGACAAAGAGTTATGAATTATTTGACTTGTGAATTTATTTTTAACCAAGGTATTATAAAGATTTAAAAAGAAAATCATGTTTAGTTATTCAGTGATTTATTTATTGAAGAAGTACTGTTTTAAGCTTTTTACATGAATTTTCTCCTTTAGTTTCTCCACAATCCTGTTAGGTAAGTATTAGGAATATGTTTATTCTATAGATGAGAAAAGCAAGGCTTAGAGAAATTAATAGACTTAACTGGGCTCAAAGCTTATAAATGACATGTCTTTCTGACTCACAAATCTGTTAACTTAGTCACTATATCATTCTACTTCACGGTTCATGTTTGCATATACATTGGGAATTAGTTGATTTATTGAAAATAATAGAACTACATGAAATCAAATAAATCTGGGTATGAAGTCACCATCCCCATGACTGAAGGTATTTGATTATTTGCCCTGATTTACTGGCACCTGGTGGTGGGTCCCCCGAAGTCAGGTTTACCTACGTTTTAGTGGGAAATCTTGATGCCACTTAGTTCTATTGTACTGAACTGACTCAGGTTGACATTTGAGCTTTCTAGTGTTCAGACTGTCTTATCCAAACCACAGTCTCCATTTGGTGACAGTGGGCTTTGGAATTGGCTGAATTCATAGAGGAGAAAGGGCAAAGTTTACAGGGGATGGGGCTAACCTATTTTGAAGTCCTGCTTATGAGTTTGGGACCATGTTCCTCTTGAGGTCCTGGCTTTCTCTCATCAAAGCCCCGGTAACTTAATTATTAAAATGCATTCACTCACCCTTTAAAAGACAGAAGTTTCATCACATTACTTTTAAGGCTGTCTCTACTTGGTGACTGAATGTCTGGGTTGTGTCATAATAAGGCCAATTAAAAAGAAAAAAAGTGCACAAAGTCAAGGCACATCCCCTACCCTCTGAATCAGGTTCATATTCCTCTCAGGAACTGTAAAGCCCCTGCTCTTTTGGAGCTCAGGGCTGCTCCTCTGGAGCCAGTTGTGCAGTTTTATGGCCTGCACTGACCTCATGATGTCACTGGGTCATCAGAGACGGTGGTATGGGGTTAAGAACAGCTAGCTCCTAACAAGCAGGCCCAAAGCTGAGAAGGGTGGGGGCATCCTAGAAATAGCCCCAGGAAGCCAGGGAAAGGAACCAGGGAGGTATCCTAAGGCAGGATTTCCACTGCCTGCAGCGAGGAGGCCCTGCTCACTCTACTTGGGCAGGTGGACATGGCAGCTATCCCTCAGCCAGCTGTTTGCACTTGAGCATGAGATCTAGCTCCAAGGCAATCCAAAGCTACGGAAAAAAAAGACCCAAACAAACATAGAAGCAGCTATGCTGGCCAATAGATTGTTAAAAACAATACTTAGCCAATATTGACTCCCATTTTGCTGCATGAAGCTTATAGGTCTCATTGGTATACATAACACAGGGCCTGGACGGATGACACTAAGGGCTATCTCTGGTTCTGACAATGCTGGGAAATTTATTTGGCATAGGGCCTTGTTTATCGTTATCAAGGAAGCTTTTTGTTTTAAAAAGACTTCTTTAAAAATAATAAATACTAATACTAAAAAGAAATCTATCAAGCCCATTTTCCAAGGGAATTTGGAATTCTGGAGGGTTAGGAAAGAGATGTTTGTCTTGGCCAGGAACACTATTAGTCAAATGCTTGTCTACGGAAAGAACACTGGATTGAGAGTCTGAACACCTGAGTACTTAAGTCTGGCTCAGCATCTATTTGTGGGGGCCATTGGACAGATCCATTTCCCTCCCTAAAAGTGGAGTTTGGGCTAGCTAATTCTTCGAGTTCCATGTAGCTTGCAAATACCAAGCATTGATTTCTTTAGCCTCTTTATGATATAATTAAATAACCCTTTCCAGCTCTTGAGACTACTGGGAAACACTCCGAACATATGTATTTATCCAGCCCCAAACTCATTGAATCATTGTAAGCTGGACTGAAAAGACTCTGGGGGTCACTGGGAACCATGTTTTCAAATTAGCATCAATACAGAGATCTAGAGGCAGAAAGGAATTAGGGTAAGAATAACAACACATAGTAAAAAGCAGGCTGGAAGCCAGTGAGACTTGAATCATTTGCTGATAATAGATGGACCTTTTCCAACCACCTAATCCTCGTGATATTTTCATCTATAGATAGTTATTTATTTATTTTATAAATGGAACCTGGCCAAAGTTGGTTGAAAACAAAGTTTGTTTAACATTTTTTTTAACCTTAAAATCATCCCCCAAACAACAACTGAAAAACTACAGGTGATGTAGACAGAGAGCGGGAGTGCTTTCAGTGAGTGCTGCCTTCACTTGCAAACGTACTGAAATATCTTTAAGCTAGACAACCAAGCCGAAAGAAAATAAAACCAAACACAACCACATAAAAACAACAAAAAATCTGCCTGCCTCCCATATCACTGCTCTGTTTCTCACCTTTGTTTGCACATGCTCTTTGGAAGAATAGATGTTAAACGTTAGCTTTCTTTCAGTCTTGACTTCTGTCACTACCAGGCCGTTTCATTGCTGCAGCTCCGTGTCTGGTGTTCACAGTTAGCCCTCACCCTACTTGCCTTCTCTTAAGCCTCCTACATTATTGAGAAAATTGCCCCTTTATACTGCCTCCCTTCATGCAACTTTCAAGGCTTTAAAAAATTTATTATTACTAAAAACATAATCTTGCTTCATTTTAGAAAATTTACTAACTGAAAGACAGCAACAAGAAGTATAGGAATTACCCATAAACCAATGACCCCAAGAGAGCCGTTATTAAAACGTTAGTGTATTTTCTGGCTTTTGTGGGTGGAGAGAAGAGAGTGAGGAGAAAAGAGTGCGAGACGAGGCTGGAGAGAGGGGTACCAGACACACAAGGCCTTGTAGCCAGTGCCAGGGATTTGGAACTTTATTCTGAGTGCAACGAGAAAATGAGGAATTTCAGTAGGATCCAGAGAAGATCATATATGTGTTTTAGAAAGATTACTATGACTACAGTGTGGAGACCAGACTGAGGACAAGAGACCAGTTAGGAAGCCATGTAGGAAACAGTTTGTGCTGTTCTCAGTACCTCATCTTATGTCATTTCCCTCTTCTGGAGTGTTCTCCTTTCTTCCTAGGTCCACCTGAACTCTACCTCTCCTTCAAACAACTTGAAGTACCCAGCTATTCAAACCTTCCCTGACTTCCCTCTCCTCCAAAGTTTAACCACCTGTTCCATGGGGTATAACCCACAGTTGCACTGAACCAGGGCAGTCTTGTGGAGCTGGGCATAAAGCTTTTCATTCTTCACTTTCCCATCATCCTTATTTGCATTATCTCTTGAAGAATCCTATCAGACCTGATAAATTAATTAATACTAAAATGTAAATGAAACAGACCTTTTTATCCTTCCTGGCACAATAGCTTTTTAAAAACTTCAGGCCTATACAAAAGTGGGGGGGGGGGAATGGTATATTGACCTCCTGAATGCCACCAGCCAACCTCCACAGTAATCAACTGAAGGCAAATCTTGTTTCTTTTGTACTCCCAACTACTCCATCCTACCTCAGACATCTTATGTGGCCAACTGCGTTGTAATAGACAAATTAACCCAAAAGGATGCATCTTTAAGGGAGAACTACTGGTAATTTATCATATAGTTAGGGAAGAACAATTCCTATAGGTGCCCCTTTGAGCAATCATGTAGCATATAAAGAATTTATTTCTTGCACTGAGGGTCTGGGACACTCAGTGTGTATATATTTATAAAGGAACATGAAACACATAATACTTTTGGGAAGAAAAGTGTTGCCATATAGTCTAGCACAATTTTCTGGGGGATTTGAAATAGCATGTTAAATAGAGATCAAACTACCCTTTTAGGAGAGGTGCCTGGCAAAGGAAAGTGTGCCAAACAGAATGTCCTTCCACGCTTAAAGATATCTGAAGCCAAGAAATGTGCTGGAGGAGTCAGCTTCCTGAAGAACCCGGGTACCCAAAAATCTTAGAGTGGTGCTGGAGAGTAGTGCTCGAAAAGGCAATCTTTAAAAAAAAATTTTATTTAGGCAACATAATTAAATGATAGTAGTACCATGTAGCACAGTTTTATGAAGCAATAATCCAGTTCCCAAATGGGTAAACTATAAACTATAACTCTGATGGCCAAGTCACTTATCCCAATGAGGGAGCCCGATTATTGCGAGGGAAAGCAGGGGATCGCCCTGTTATAGTGATTTTGGTACATGAGTTTAAATAGGTCTAAGACACTTGATGTAGATTCTTCTCCTGGATTGGGAAGCCAAAGCTTTAAATCTGGGAGAAAGATGAAGGCAAGTGGGGGTGGGCTCGGGGCTGGGGGATGTCTTTGTAGAGAGCTTAGAGAGTGGTGAGATGCTGCAAAGGAAGCAGGTAGAACGAGTGGGTGAATTCAGTAAAGTTAGAGTTTCAGAAAAAAATCAGACCACTATTCCTTACACTGAACAATTCCTTGTTCAGAAAGCAAGAAACTGTTTTTCAAAAAAAAAAAAAAAAAAAAATGGAGAAGGGAAAGGAACTATTAATTTTGGGGCTCCAACCATATGCCAGTATTTTTACAGATCTTACCTCATTTAATCCTCACTGCAAGCCTATGAAGTAAGGATTATCCTCCCTATTCTATAATTGAGGAGAATGAAGCTCAGAGAAGATAAGTCATTTGCCCAGGAACACAGAACTCATGGGTTGAAGCAGGATTCAAGCCTGCTCCTTTGACCACTGTAGTTTGTCTCACCAGGAGAGTTAGAAGGAAGAGCCATCACTGAAATCTGACCTGGTACTGGATGGATGCTCTCCAGGGTCCACTTAGTGGTTCCTGATTACAAAATGTTCTTATACTCCAGGCGGTAAAGAAAGAATGCTGAATACATTTTTTCCTAATGGGATCTTTGGAGCCAGGAAGGCAGCCTCTTGTTCCTCACAGAGCCCAGATCTGTCCTCTTCTCTGGCCATTTAATTTTCCTCTACAAAGTACTTATTTTAGTCTTCCAAGCACCCAGCATATTGCCAGACACATGATAAGACATCAATAAATATTGTGCAGTAAATATACAAATGAACAGAAACATCAGCTATATGTGTATCCCTGCACAAATAGCAGTATTTTATTGGATTGCCGTATCCTTTAGGGTTAGGTTCAAATGTTCACTTCTCTTTACTTCTCCATCCTTCTAAAGTCCACAGTTATTTTTGCATCTAGAGCACCTATTATTCATACCATTCATGTTGCCAAGAATTCATATACTGTAGTTTTTGTTCTTGGTTTGGTATACAAGAATCTTGCCTCACCTCATAGGGTAAAGCAACTTAAGGATATGGATTGCATCATTTTATTCTTGTGTCCCCCAGAGCACCTACCACAGCATTCCATTAGAAGGTGCCTGGTGAGTGTTAGTTGATTTGAAGAGTCTAGAGGGAAACCAAACTGTAGTAGAAATCTGGCTCTGCTATTTGCTAGCCTTGAAAACATTCTCTCTCTGAATGTCACCTTCCTCATCTGTGGATTTCAGTGGTAGCTGCTTATATGTTGGATGTTAAGGTTAAATGAGACAGACCATGGCAAGTACTAAGCACAGTGCTTGGCATATGCTTGATGCTCCAATAAGTGGTAGGAAAAAGAAAAAGGAAAATGTAGACAGTAGGAGAGCTGACATCAGTTTTCTTACAACAGAAAGGGGTATGACTATGGAGGAGAGGGTACAGGGAGTCACTTAGCTAGATCCAACAGTGATAATGCCCAGACGTGTGGATCACTTGCAAAAGGCAACTGGTCTTAGAGGGTATAGCCATTGTAATTGACTCTCTTTCTGTGACTTTGAGATGTTATGTCACCTCTGTCTTCTGTCCCTCATTTGGGAATAATAGGTCAGACCTACACCTGGTTCATCTCTGCTGCTTTCAAGTCTCTGAGAAACTACAACTAATTCTTCCTCAAGATTAAGAAATCCCATCTAAAAATATCCACCCTGCTCCCCTGCAAAGCGAGAAGGACACAGGGTAGCAGGAAAAAAGGGAAACCAATATTTATTGAGTGCCTCCCATACACCAAGCATTTATTGAAAATGTACTATATTGCATTTTGTGAACAAAAGTGGGACAAAAGCAGGCAATAGAGATATAAATAGTATATTTAATGTCAGGTAGATAATTACTATGAAGTGGAAAATAAAGTAGGGCGAGGGAATAGTAAGTGATAAAAGTACTGCTTTAGATAATGCGGTCAGGGGAGGCCTCTGTAATAAGGTGACATTTGAGCAGAGGCATGAGGTCCTGAGGGAGTGAGTTGCACCAATATCCAGAGGAAGGACATTCCAGTTGGAGGAGACCGAAAATCCTCTGAGGTGTTCAACGTGGGTGTTGTGGTCAAGGAACTGCAAAAAGGCAAATCTCATTGAATCATGCTGAGGAAGAGAGTGACAGGAGAAGGGGTGGAAAGGTACCCAGGAGCCAGATCACATAGGACCTTGTAAGCAATATTACCCTCATTCCCAGGCGAGAGCATTAGAGGGTCCCGAACACCACAGTCACAGAAAGCAAAACTTACTAACAAACACATAGGCCTCTATTCCTTGTGATTCAGCGCTCAGTGTTAACACGGCAGCTCAGACCCTAAACATCCACCCTTGTAACTAACACCACTCAGGCCCGCCGAGGAACACTTGCCCTTGTCCTCAGAGTAAAAGGTCACTGCATCCAAAAGCTGTAAAGGTTTGATTGAAGGTGGTGCTGTTACTGACCTTGGAAACACACTGATTTGGAGTTTGGAAAGGATTTGAGTAAATGAAGTATTTAAGTAAAAGGCAAATTGATTTGATCAATTCTTCCTCCAAGACATTTCAGATATCAAAAAAGTTTTGCATAATGAAGAGCAAAATTAGTTCCCAGTAGTGTCAAGCATCTATTTTCTTGCTTCTCTTCATATTCCAAAATGTGCTTCTGAAAGTACTCCTGAATGCAGTTGCATATGGTGGCTGAAGAATGTTTTGCAGTGTAAAAAATTCATATTATTCTTAAATTTGTATATATATCTTTATATACATCTAGTGATAAAAAGTGAAGTGTGATGTGATACTGAATCTTTACATTGGCAACTAGATGAACGTTCAGTCTAGAATTACAAATAGTTTAATTTTTATAAAAATATTTAATAAGATTAAATTGTGAAAAAGTAAATAAATTTCAGCTTTATTTAAATAATCTGATTTAAAATATTGACATTCATTAATATAAATAACCTTTTGCCTTTTAGTGTTAGTAGATAATTTGGAATATTTTACAATAAAAATAGCATTTTTGAAAACATGAAAATAATCTTAAGCATTTTGATTTTAATATTTATATTAACTAACATTTTTCATGAAAGTTTATTCAAACTTTTTCTTTACTTTGAATAAAATTACATTTTAATACTTTAGATCATTTCTGTTAATAGAACATAAATTATATGAAAATCGATTATAATAATACAATTATTAATTTTGCTGGAATTAAGGCAAGAAAAAAATTTATGGAATGAATGGATAATAACATTTCAGTTATTTACATATTTATTTATTATTCATCCAAACATAGCTAGTCCATCAAGAAAACACCCAAAATGCATAAAAATAATGAGAATGAATAGTTTTTAATATTTTGCTGATTTTCAGGTATTTAAAAACCATAGATTTATACTTTTAGTCATTTAAAAATAGATTGACACGTATTTTTAGGTTTCACTATTTCATATATTTATCAAGTAGATAAACAGAAAAGATTTCTTAAACAGTTTGTTACCTTGATTTAAAATTTAAGAAAAATTTAGAACGTGGTCTATGAATCTTCCTTTGAATTCTTGCCCTGTACCCTGCAAATGCTAGCAGAGGCTGACCTGTAAGCTATGGTTGAAAATGGGTTTTATTCTGTGTGTGATCAACAGTTGTTGGAGAGATTTTAGCAGGGAAAAGATATGACCTGACTTACATTCTTAAAGTAGTTGCTCTGTCTGCTGGTGGGGAACAGTCAAGACTGGGGGCCAAGGTTAGCAGGCTACTGCAGTGGTCCAGACAGATTGTTGAGGTTGGGGTGGTGGAGGTAGAATTGGTGAGAAATGGTCTGCATCTATTTTTTTTAAAGGTAGAGCCAAGAAGATTTGCTTATAGATTGTTGAAGAATGTAAGGGTAAAGATTCAAGAATGACTTCAAGGTTTTTGACCTGAGCAGCTGGCAGGTGACAGTGCTCTTTCTTTCTTGCCTCTTAGGGTCGTTATGAGCGTTATTTAACTGAAATGTCATATGTAAAATTTCCAGCACGGTGACTAGTGCATAGTAGTTGCTCAATAAATGGTAGTTGTGAGTATTTTATTATTATATTCTCATTTGGTTATCTCCAGAACCATGCCAGATGCTGATTTTATGATATATTTTTTTTTCCAGAGAAAGAAATTGGTCAAGAAGTTGAATGACTTGGTCAAGGCCATACAGCTAATGAATTGTAAAAGCCAGTTTAGAACTAGAGATTTTTCTCTGAAAGGAGCATGCAGAGAGCCTTTGAGGGCAGTTAGACCAGGACAAGGGTTGATGTTTGCCAACTGTGGACTGGGAATTGGGATAAAACTTTGTTTCTGGAAGAGGAGCAGGTAAAAATCCGTCTTCAAAGAGACAGGGATCAGGATTTCTGAGTTTTTGGAGGAATGAATTAGTAATAAGGCCAGGATATCAGGAGCCTTTTGCCCAGAGTCAGCTCAGATAACTGGTTTGTCCTTCCTGCACCTGTTAGCAGCACCCAAAGTCTATCGATCATTGCATTGTAGACACCATTCTAAGCCCTTTACCTGTATTATTTTTCCTTTAATCCTCACAACAGCCCTGTAAGGGAAGTAGTATTGTTATCTGTCTTTCACAAGTCAGGAAACTGAGGCACTTTGCTTAAGTAATGTTCCTAAAGTTACACAGCTAAGAAGTGGTGGAGCCAGGGTTCAAAATTCACCCACTTTCAAGTTAAACCCATTCATTTTATAGATGCTTAAAACTGGAGCTCAGGGAATTCCCTGGTGGTCCAGTGGTTAGGATTCTGTGCTTCCACTGCAGGGGGCATGGGTTTGATCCCTGGCTGGGGAACTAAGATACCGCAAGCCACACAGAGAGGCCAAAAAACAAAAAAACAAAACAAAAAAACCCTGGAGCTCAGAGAGTGCAAGCACCTTGCCTAAGATCACACAGCTAGTTGATGGCAAAACCCAAAACCCTTGAACCCTAGTCCAAGCCTCTTCCACTGTCCCAGGCTAAAAGGAGTTTTTGCTTATCTGTTGGAGGCTTTGGCTTATTTGAGGAATGGACAACAGATCGGGGCATAGCGCCTGATTTTGGCTTGGTGGTTTTGAAATTACAGCTTCTTATATTTTTTCAATCTTGTTTTATGAACCCTGTTGGGGGAACTTGTTCACAGTTTCCTGCTTGGTTTCCCTGTGTAAATCAACAGCAGACTCGTGCGAACAAGTCGATACCAAAAGTTCTTCTTTAAACATTAGAATTGCAAGGAATTTTGATGGAGCTAGGACGTACCTCCCCCTTTCCTCCTTCTCACTATAAAACTATAAGAGACAGAGATTACCAGCATAAAGGAAATGGAATAAGTCCATTTCAAATTTGCTTCTCAAATTTAACTCCAGAAATGAAAGCCTCACATCTCAGCCTTGACCTCATGGGCTTAGGAAGGATCATTTCAACTGCTTAGAGGACAGGAGAATGAGGCAAAAATGTGACTTGGGAAGAGTAGGAATGGACTAGGACAGAATAGTGAGGACAAACCTCTGATAGATACGGTCTCTCACCTGCAGTGAATTTACAGATTCCCTGCCTTGGTGTCTTCACATGCGAAGTTCTTGCAAGCGTCAATGAATTACTTCCTAAATATTATTCCTAAATAATTCATATGTTGTTTAGAGGGAAGCAAACAACCCTTGCTTCCCCCAGCACCACCCCACTGCAGACTACTGTAGTTTCTTACCGAGTCCTCTTGCCATTCTTTGCTTTAATAGTGGTGGGAATCAAGAAACTAATGTTTGATATAGACTCTGTAAAATATTCTCCAGTTGTTTTTGGATTTTCAGAACACCAAATAAGATTAAAAACAAAGAATCTATATTTCAGACAAGAGAATAACCTGCCCAACCAGATTTTCCAGGAGATAAGGGAAAAAACGCTTTTTAGCCCTTGTAATGTCTAGCAAAAAGGTCCGCTCTTGGAGCCTTGCCCTCAGTGAGCCAGGTCAAGATGGTGTCGTGTCTTGTCTAGGTAGACAGCAGTCCTTGTCCAATTAGATATTTCACTTTAAATAAAAATGCCAGAACTTCACATTTGCTTTCTAAAGCCCCAGTGAGTGTGATTGCATCCTGGGGACATAAGATGGGGCTAAAAACTCTCCAAAGCTGCTATTCTAGGTGACTAAACTCACTAGCTAAGATCACAGCAGGGACCACAGACGTCACACCTGGAATCTGGAATGAGCGTTATAAAATTGGCAAGGCTGAAAAGGCATTAGTAAACATTATTAAGAATTCCTTGCAGGCAATTAGACTCCAACAATATCTTTGGAGAGGGTGTTATTTTCTTTTCTTTCTTCCTTTTTTTTCCATCTTTATTTCTATCTTGCTAATGAGAAAGTAATGAGCCACATACTTGTTACCTAGAAGGAATATCTCGGCAAAGCTCTAGTGAACTTTAAAACAGTATTTACAAACTGATTATTGTTCACATTCATTATAAATTTTAAATTAGAAGGAATTGTAATAGAGAGAGCCAGGAAACTAGTTGTGCTTCACTCAGAGGTTTCACGGGCCCTTAAACAGTGAAAGGCTAAGATTTCTGCCACTGAGGAACTGGCCATGGGTGATGGTCTTGGACTCCATAAAAGAATGTGTTCCACAGCTCTGGATTTGTTTATTCTCCTTGTTTGTTTTATGCAGTGTGATTGTCCTAAGTCACATTCAAGGCAGTGATACCTGGTATGTAGGCTCAAAAGATTTGTTTTCTATTGAAGCACTCTCAGACATTTTGCATACTCTCCACTAACTCACACCACCCCATCCTTTCCTCTGTTTACTTATTCATTTCTTTCTTGAGCTCCTTTCTCCAAAGAGGGAGAAATTTCAGTTAAGAGGACCAGGCTCTTGACCCTGGCTGAGACGGCCCCCTCCTTCCCGCAGGCCTCATGTTTCCCATTGACCTGCAGGGACAGAGAGACAAACATGCCAGCCCAGAGACCTGGCCTCTCCACAGAGGCTCCGTCTTGAGTCCCAGTTCCATTTAGAAGGGCTAGGAAAAGGTGAACTTCATATCCTTTTTCTCTCCCTTGCTCTTTAATTTCCCATATATGTTTTTTCCTTTGGCTGTGACGCATAAGTTGGAGAAGTACAGCCCTGCCATGCATGATCTTTCTCCCCTACTCATTGGCTTGATTTATATATTCTTACTATTTTTCTTTTGTTTTGGTTTAACATCTGAGTGTACTTCTTACCTACCTGTGAAGGTCAGTCTGGGCTAAGTAATTTACTTGCATTATTTTATTTGATATTCATGACAACTAAGGAAACAGAGGCTTAGAGAGGCTGAAGAAATTGATGAAGCAGGGACTTTAACCTAGGAGGTTAGACTTCAGAACACTTATGTCAATTGAATTGAAGCAAACACTCTTAAATGCAAATACTGTATGTCATTCCTCTAACCTGAGTGACTTTATTAAAGCATTTTCCATCACTTAAGGAATGTTGTGATGGACAGAAGGAATACTGAAATGTCCAGTATGTCCAGAGTGGAAGACACTGGTTTCTAAATATTGGGTTCCTATATCCAGAAAGCAGATGAGCCCTATTGAGTGAGAACAAATGAATGACAATTTGCTTCTCCTTTATGCAGAAAATCAACTTGCATTCAGTTCCCTTCTTTCAGGTGTACTAAGGTGTCCTCTTGTTCCATGATCTCTGATGGTAGCTGTGTGCCAACCTGCATGGATTGGTGATCAGGGAACTGTTGTTTCACCGGACCTTCAACCAAGTCACCAGCTGACACAAAGAGTGGGCATAGGCTGTTCTGTGTATGGTTCCCACTGGGAATATGCTTGCCCTGGGAGTCAGGACAGGACACTGTTGGAGATTACAGGAAACTCCTGGTGAATCTGGAAGAGTTGGAAAGCCTTCATTCATTTCAGAGAATAAAAAAAGTTCTCCCTCATTGTGGAGAATAGCATACTAATTAAGAGCATGAGGTTTTGTAAACACATGTAAGATATGACTTAAACCTTGGCTTTGCCTCTTAACACATGTGATTTCAGGCACATTCTTGACATCAGTTCTGCCATCCATTAAATGGAGATAGCAAGTCTAGAAATTTCACAGAAATACTGTGAGGATTAAATGAGATGGTATATATAAGATGTTTAGCCCAGTGTGAGGAATATAGTAAATGTTCTAATAGTATTAGCTATGATTATGTGGCTGTTTTCCTTGGACATAATAGAAATTTTTTGTTGCTGTTGTAGGGAGATGATAGGAAAGGCAATTGCAAGCTTTAAAGGAGTGCATATGAGACCAATTTGAAAGGCAGTGGGACTCAGTGGGAGCAACTTAGGGACAAATGAGGGAGCATAGGATGCTGGGAAAGAGGATGCTTTATAAAGAATTTCTATCAGCAAGACAGCACCTCGACCCTGGGTCTAGCACAGAAATGGCCTCAGGTCATTTCCAAATTTGAAAGGAGCTAGGACTGGGAGTGCCCAGGCATATTGCAGATGCATGGGGGCTAGCCTAGGAGGTGGGCATTGCTCTAGTTAGGGAGTCTGAATTTCAAGTTACTACAAGTAACAAGTCAGAAACCAGATAGAAGCAGAGATGAATGCATCACACACACACACACACACACACACACACACACACACACACACACAGAGTAAAATAAGATTTCACATTTGTATGGTTTGTTATGGTTTATAAAATACTTTGATATTCATTACCATTTTGCAGAGCATGGCGAGCCATGAGTCATTAGCTGGGTGAATAGAAACCTGGCAGCCTGGAGAGAAACTTTGTCTTTCAGGTACTAGGGGATCCATAAAAACAAAAGGCAAGCAAGGAAGGCAGAGGACCAGATGTGAAACTTCAGCATCAACAAGGTTACCTTTAATCAAGTGATGTAATTTTTCTAAGCCTCAGTTTCTTTATCTGCTAAATGGGAAAAATTATGCTGTCTGCCTTACCACGTTGTCATTAGGATTTGATGAAGCAATGAATGCAAAATGCTTAATGCTACTAAGTACTTAACATAGTTGTGAGCTGGTCAATGGTGAGGAATGTCTGGGATGTTTAGTGAGGAAAGGTGCCTGGAAACAGATTCTGAACACAATGAAGAGAAGAGAAAGTAGGGAAGGGAGGTAGCAAAAAGAAATGTCCTACTTGGTATTTTTGGCCTGATTTTGGAGTTAGCAAAGCTAGAAGCAGGACTCCTCACCCAGTCTTCCTTCTCCTATATCAGGCCCACTTTCTAATTACTGGGCCTAAATAAGAGTCTGTGTTCCCCCATAGACTGTACCTGGCACACTAGACATCCGTCTGGCCTCACTTTGTCTCAATGAGTTCCTAATCAAGACACCATGTTCTTGGTGTAAGATCTCAGGCCTCCACAGAGGATTAAGCTGAAACATCCTGTCCCTCTGGTTCAGAAAGCAGGAGATCTTTCGACACATTTCTAAAGAAGTTGGCAGTGCTTGTTGGAAATACTGATGAGTGGTCAAAGCTTTGGCCAGGCCTAGGAGTACTCTCTGTAAGCTCACTTGGGGAAGAAGAGCTTATCCGTGATTCTAGGCCTTACTAGATCTCTGGTAAAGTATCTCTGTCCCTTAGTTAGGGGACAGCATTCATTAGCAGTATTCTCAGCAACTTCTGATTGTGATCTCATCAGTTGTTTTCTTCTTAACTCACTGTCTTTCCATCTTTCCATCCATCAATCCATCCATCCACCCATCCACCCATCCATCCCTTCATTTAACATCAATGCTTACTTCATATTAGACTTTGTGCCTGCCTCTAAAAAACTCTCATCTGTGGCTTCCATTGCTAATCTATACAAACTTACCAACTTCTCTGATCCTTTGTTATCTCCCAGCCTCTTTGAACTTAGTAGATTTCTGGATCTCATCAACTTGGTCTTCTCGTGTCTCATGATTATCTTGGCTGATAGTCTAACACTGGCACCTTAATTTTCAGGGGTGAGGCTTCTTGAGGCTTGAATGAAGTATTGAATTTTGGAAATATGTTGCATTTTTCCTTCATTTTAAGTGAAGGAAATAAGCAGTTTGGTTGTCTAGTCTTGAGAATGGGATCCAGCAACTGGGGCTTGGTCTTTGCTATTAATTGGCAGGTAAGGAAAAAAAAAATGTGCTGAAAACTTCTTCCTAATTGCACATTTTTGGGTCCCTTCCTACAATCACCAAATTATATCACCCTCTTCAAAGAGGCTAATTTCCTTTGTGAGAAAAACAAAGTAATCAACCAAAATGCTGAAAAATCCAGTCTTTCTGGTTAATTAATTAATTTTTTTACTGTCTGTAGAGTTGGTGCTAAAGAGTTTTCAGATCCATGACTCCCAAATCACTGATGCTGTCATGAGGGACCATGGAAGAACCTTGATCTCTTGCTGTACAAATCATTTGTGTGTGTGTGTGAATTGGAAGATTCAACCTTTAGTTGTGTGCAGGCGCCTGTTAATACATAGGTAGAGATAAGATTGTTAGCCATCTATTCTTACCTCTTCCCTTAGTGCTCTATCTTAAAAAATTCCTTTTGTGTGGTCACCATAAGGAGATGTCTAATTTTGGGAATCTTCATTTTGACACATACCCGGCACCATCCCTGACGCTTGGCAACATCCAGGCCTTCGTAGAGCGTAATGTCTCTTATGGTACAAAGTTATCCAGGTTTGTTCTGGTCACCACCTTTTGACAGGGCTTGGACCCAAACCCCTGTGTGGCCTTCCCACCTGTTCCCTGGTTTTCCTGCTCTACTTGCGGTTCTCATAAAGACGGTAAGCAATTAGGCTGTTCTGTTGTGGCACATGGTAGTGTAAAATTATGGAATTTAGGATTTTAATGAGTTCAGGTGCCATACAAAAGAACTCCCCCTACTCTTACCCCCACCCCTTGTCCATAAAATTATATGGCTTTAGAATTGGGGCTTTATGCAACCTGGACTAAGCCATTTTATTTAAAGAGAAAAAATTGACAAGGAAAAAAAGAACCAACACAATTATATGCAGATTTGTTCATAAATCAGGCACTGCAGCAGCTGTGCAGCACATGTTGGCGATCCCGAGTTTGTTGCTGGAACTTGAAAGATAAACATGAACCTGTTTTGACAGAGGAAAATCTGTTCACAGCAAGGAGCTGACCTTGTTCTTTAAACAGGGAGGATGGTGTGGCAGCCTGCTGTGCCCTGCTCTGTGTTGCTGGATGGTGGTGAGGGTCACATAAAGAAGAGACCAGAGAATGAGAAGGGATTTACCTAGGGCAAAAGGAATCAGCGAAAGATCCCAATCAGTAGGCAGAACTTGGCTCTTCCACCCTTCTGGGGCCCAGTTAGCTAGGTCACTGGAGCAGGTCAGACTTTTTGTATGTATTTTCAGAGGTGAAAGCTCTTTTGCCCTAGAACTAAACAATGTAGGGGAAAAGTATGCAATTTATTACAAAAGAATAGTTCTGAGACTTATGTCCTTTTAAATATATGTGTATGTCCTCAGAGCTCCTGCCAAGCCCTATGCTTGCCCTAGGCGTGTGCAGAAGGGAAGGACAAACAGAATGGATCCATCTGTTTTAGGATTCACTGCAAGGCTGATTGCTTTTGCTCTGGCCTAGTGCCAGTAGGAACTCATTGCAAGGTCCAGCTGTTTCCAGCCGTTTCCTTGGTCCAGGTATTCCTTGGGGGATGGAATGTAGTGTAATATATTTCTTAGCTGGCTTTTTGTGGGAATGGGTATCCTGAGTTGACCTGCCTCTGCTTCAAATGGAAGCAGGTAATGGTGACAGTCACTTCGTGGCAATATGGCAGAGATTGATACTTACATCTGTGGGGTCAGTTAATTACCGGGACTAATGATGATGTAAACTGCCCGAAGCAGACGTGGCTAACCTCCTTTCTCCTTCTACTAAATAAAAGGAGAGAATTTTGGAGTGAGTCTGATTGTCTTCTTTTCCTTCTGTTTTTTCCCCTAGAACTCTCTCTGTTTTGGTACTTCATTGACAAGAGTTAATAGTAAGGGGGCCTCTCTAGCGAATCTCAGGCTAAAGGCATTGCGTGGTTCTATGCCTTTCAAGAACTTTATCCCAGGATGGTCCTCTGTATCAGGCACTGGCCAAGTGAAAAGATCTATCAGCACTAGATGCTTTTCTTAACCAGGAAAAATGTTAATGATCCCAGAGGCATGATTTTTTGTCTTTTCAGATGACTACTGTTCAATCTGTCACCCCAAGAGTCTCAAAGAAAACTCATATGCTCAAGACACACACACACACGCACACGCACACACGCAAATGTGATGCATCATTATTAATAAATGAATGGAGCTATTTGTTATTTATTATTTAAACCTTCAATACTGGCTAGCCTGAGTGATGCATGAAATATAGGCAAGTAATTTATTTATTAGAGAAAATAATGATTTTTCCCCCCATAGCATAACCTCCTGTGACCCCAAACAGCAAGAGCTTTATCAAATACAAATACGACGGCTTGTAATTTTAGAGTCTTCCAGAGCATTGTAACTGACAACCTTTTTAACATAAGTACATTGAACAAATAATTTATAGATGTATTCTGGGAATATTTTAGGGTATTTTATTACTACTTCTGAAAGCTGTGGCATGTTATCGATTTTGGTATATTAATATAACCTAAAAGGGAGGGCACACGCTCAGCTCCTAATCAGCTTTGATGGCAAACAATATATTTTACTGAAGGGAGCCCTGAGCCAAAGCAGCAGAGGTTAACAATTACACATCATAGCCAAAAGTTTAAGATAATGAATTTCACTCATTATGGAACTTCCACTTTGGGGACTGAAACAAGTTTTCTCTGAATAGTGTTTCATCCCAATTTCTCACCCACCATTCGTTAGCATGACCTTCCTTTTCCTTCAGCCCCTTCCCCTCTTGCCACTTCCTTGGGGTTCACGAAGCCTGTCTCCTGCTGAAAGGATCACCTTTTCCAAAAGCGTCTTTTCAGATTGGGTTTGGGGGGCTTGTTTAAAAGAGGTGATTATGTTTCTCCTTGTATTACTTGCTTTTCCTAGGTGGTTTCTAGATAATTAATGCTTGTGTTATCAACATCCTGTTTATAGTTGATATTTTAAAATCACTCATCTCTTTGTTATATTTAGACCCAGAGCTGTATTACACAGACATTACTGTCCAAATTTATGACCCCAGCACTTAGGCTCCTCCTTAAATTGTCCTATCTTCAGCCCTCTGTAAGAAGTCAGTGCTTAAGTCAAGCTGGTCTCTTACTGTCTCTGAAACTCACATCATCATTCCTGCCTTTATGCCTTTGATGTTGCTGCTCTTCTCTTTTTTTTTGAGGTACGTGGGCCTCTCACTGCTGTGGCCTCTCCCGTTGCGGAGCACAGGCTCCGGACGCGCAGGCTCAGTGGCCATGACTCATGGGCCTAGCCGCTCCGCGGCATGTGGGATCCTCCCGGACCAGGGCACGAACCCGCGTCCCCTGCATCGGCAGGCGGACTCCCAACCACTGCGCCACCAGGGAAGCCCTGCTCTTCTCTTTTTGTTACTGTCCCATCTTTTTTTGTGCAGAAGATTTTCCTGACCCCTCCAATACATAATTATCTTTTTCTTTGAACCTCTGTACAACCTAGCATCTCTGCCTTATGATTTAGCACTTTGTCGTGTGTGGCCTTGAATTATTGCTAATTTCTCTTTTACATGTATCATTTATCCTGGATTGACTCTGAGTAATTTGAGGAAAGGAATCATACAGGTTAAGTTTTTCTTGTAACCCCACATCATTTAGGATGCAGCTGAACAGATATTGGCAACTCAGTATATACTAAATTCAGAATACACCAAATGTAAGTTATACTAAAATCAAAGGAGAATCAACAACAGTTTTCAAAGTATGGCCTAGCCTGACTCCCTCTAATGATTTAAAAATTGCAGTATGATCAGAAATTCTACAAAATTCTGTCAGGCATAATTATTGGGGATGAGCTTTCTTTGCCTTTGTTATTATTTTTAAATGTAAAAAATTATCATTATAAATACAAGAAATGCTCCTGTTAGAAAGATCTGAAAATTTGGAAAAGCAAAAAGAAGAAAATAATCTCCCATAATCCCTTTACCCTTAGTGAGCACCATTAATACCTTAGTATATACCTTTCCAGAGTATTTTGTGTGCATTTGTGTAGGTTTATATACACACACGTTTTACATACATCACTATTACTGCCTTCATTAATTTCCTAGAATAAATTGCCAGAAAGAATTTGCTGGGACAGAAGGGTGCGTGTAACACAAAAAGACAAGTATGTGTGCACGTGTGTGTGTGTGTGTGTGTGTGTGTTTGTGTGTGTGTGTTTTAAAAATATCATACATTGTGCACTCTTGTAACCTGTTTTTTCACATGCCAATAATGTGGCTTTAATGGCTGCATATTAAGTCATCGTACCTTAATTTATTTAACCAGTTAATTATTTTTGAACATTTAGGGTTTTAAACTCTTCGCTCCTACAAACTGTGCTAAAACGTGAGCTTTCTTCTAGGTAAATATTTGTGCACATTTTTCATGATTTCCTCAGGATAGAGTCCTAGAAGTGGAATTTCCAGGGCAAAAGGGCATGCATATTTTAAGGCACTTAAGGCACATTGCCAAACTGCTTTAGAAAGGTGGCATGCGTTTGTAGTACTGTGCGTGGTAATTGATATCGCTTTTCCCCACCCTACCCCTGTCCCTCCAGAGTTATTCCACTTGAACTTAAAGAACCAAGGTTGGGAGAGCATAACTGGGTTTACAGTGAGCGAAGTGAACAACCACCAATGTGCTGCCATAGCAGCTTCCTAAAAGACAGACGTGATACGTCACTCACCTGCTTAAAGTCCCTGTTTGCCTCTGACATCTGAGGAACCAATTTTCCAACTCCTTGGCTGGGCCTTTTCTCATCTGTCCTCAGTGTATGGCTGCGCTCCACTGACCTTCATTGTCCGCCAACCACACACTTTAAGCTCCTCCTACACCAAGAATCTCACCTTGGCCGGAACATGCCCTGCACGCTTATACCTCTTCAGTTTCACACCCAGGGGCAATGCTCATCTGTACAAAAGCATTTGTTATAGCCACGGATTAATCAAATAACAATAGCCAGTACATTTGTCACAAAAGGAAAAGAACTCAATCAGTGAAAAACTCTGTGTTCTCAAATCTCGATTGCTTGTTGTGACATAAAATAGCAGCTAATATTCCCCCTGTGCCAAGTAATGGGTCATGTGCTTTCCTTGATTATCATTTGTAGTTATTTTCTTGTTCCCATATTATAGGTGAGGAAGCTGAGATTCAGAAAGATGGAGTAACTTGTCCGAGGACATGACTAGAAAGTGGTAGACTTGGATTTGAAATAGAGGAAATATAGACAATAATACTCTAACCACACCACACCATGTTGTCTACCAGAGGTCCCTCACTACGTCTCTTGGCAGCCTTCTGGGTTCATTCCAGGAGTTCTGCACAGGATGAAGGAGTTTCTGCTGGTTTAAAGGAGGCAAGGGGCCCGATGTATCTTTGGAATCCAAGATTAAGATGCATAGTTCAGGCATTAAAATGAAAAATTAAAACGTCTAGTTGTGACATTAGGTTTGCCTTATCCGTGCAGTTCAGGGTTTCTTAATCACGACACTATGGACATGTTGGACTAGAGCGTTCTTTGTTTGAGACACTGTCCTGTGCGTCCCCTGCCCCCAGTTGTAACAACTAGAACTGTCTCTAGACATCATAAATGCTTCTGAATGGGGGCAGGCAAAATCATTCCCAGAGAACCAGTAGTCTAACTGGAAAGATGTAGTGGACTTCTGTCATTGTTTTTGGCTGGTAGCCGCTGAACACTTTTCCTGTTATTTTGGAATCCTCACCTTAAGAGACATTTCTGGTGGTCACAACTGGGGGCAGGGAGTTCTACTGGCCTCCAGCAGGTTGAGGCCAGGGATGCTGCTACACATCCTATAATGCACAGGACGGTCCCCTATGACAAAGAATGCTCTAGTCCAACATGTTAACAGTTCTTTTAGCTTTCTGAGCTACTCCAGTGCCCTTCTGACAAATTCCTTTATTTTTGACTTAAGCTAGTTCAGTTACTGGAAACTGACAAAGAATCTTATGGCATCGATGTTTTCAGAGTCTGATAATATCCAGAAGCCCTATAAGAATTGCTTTGCACCTGGCAATGTTTGTTTAGTCATGTAGTAAATAGTTATTAAGCATCTGCTCTGTGCCAGGCACTGTGCTAAGGGCTGGGAATAGAATAGTCAGCCTGCCAAACAGGGTTCCTGCTCTCTTGGTGCTTTCAGCCTGACAGGACAGACGGCCAAGTGTGAGACGGAAAGCACAGTGTGAGGGACACAGTATCAAAGTCACCTTACATAGTTGGGGGGAGTGTTCGGGTCAGAATCCCCAGAGGAAAAGATGTTTAAGCTGAAGCCTAAAAAAGTAGTAGGAGTCACCCAGGAAGGAGAATGAGGAAGAATGTTCTGTGCAGAGAGAACAAAACTGGGGGGGGGGGGAGAGAGAAGGACAGAAAGGAGGATGGGGGGAGCTTTGGGGGGTAGATGGAGAGATAGAGGGAGAGAGAGCCAAGAGGGAAGGAGGGGTGAGGGGAGGAGAAGGGAGGGAGAAAGAGAGATAGTGAGAGAAAGAGAAAGGGAGAGAGAGGGAGAGAGAGAAAGAGAGGCAGAGACAGAGAGATCTCTAAGGAAAGAGTTGAAGTCTTAGGTGTCTGGAGCTGGGTTTCAGTGTGTTTTCTCTACAGCTCCTGAACCAGCCAGGGGAGGTCTCTGAGTCACAATTCCAGAGACTATTCTTAGGACCCTCGAGCAACCTGCCTTGGGGGCCACCTGTCTCCTGCTGTGACAGTGCAATTTGGGAATAAGGTCTGGTGATCAAGGTTGAGAAGGGAGGGAGGAGATTAAAATAGACACTTATTTATTTTTCATTTTTCATTTAGCTTGGTGTGGGTTGACTGCTTTTCAGGATCTGATTATTCCCTCCCTGAGGGTCCTGTGGTCAGACACCAGCTGTGAGGATCTGTTACCATGGGTGACATTTTCATCCAGTGGGGGCCCGCGCTGCTGGTTTGCAGAGTGGCAGATGGAGCAGCTAATCGATACAGTCTGGGAGGTGGGCGTCGCCGCCCCCAGTGGCCCCTGCTCTACAATGACTGCTGAGCCCCAGGGGCTTGTGGAACACAGGCGGGTGACTGGGCCTTTGATTGGAAAAGACCTTGCTCACTAGGGGTTCTGGCCCCAAACAATGCCCTGTTCTTTATTAGGGTGGCCGTGGCACTTCCAGGATTTTTATAGCCCCTGCCTCAGGCAACACTCCTGGGAAAAGCTGCTGCCAAACCCTTCTCGGCTGTGTGTGGGTGATATGAGTATTCTCTTCTAGTAACACTCAGCAGACATTTTTTAGCATCATCTGTGTTCAAGCAATGCACTGAGTGGGGGGAAAGAACAAGGTCCTGCTCTCTAGGACCTCTAGGACCTTATGATGTAATCAGGAGCTTTTAGTCTGGTCATGGACCGGCCAAAGCCACTCAGTCATACATCCAACTCACTTATTGAATACGCTGTACAGTGTTCCAGGTTGGGGATACAAAGATGGCTAAGATGTGGTTGGTGCCCGCAGTACCATATTTAACTCTATATGCCATTGAACAATAGGAATAGCTAGGACTTACTGGGTTGTTTCTCTGTACTATCTCATTCAATGTTTGCAACTTTAAAAGATGGATACCAATATTGTCTCCATTTTTGAATGAGGAAACTGAGGTCTAGATTGGAGCAGTGATTTGTATTGATCTACAGTACAAGTATCAGTATTATTTCCACTGATATCTCAAGTGTTTTAGTATTCGAAATTCATACACACACATGTTCTCTGGGTAAGATATACTGAACGCCTAATAACATGTTTATTATGTTACAGAACAAAATTCAACTGTGTAAAATTTAAAGATCTTATTGGCTTTATTCAACAATTCTCTAGCAGATAGAAAGAAGCTCTGAGGAGCTATACAAAGTGAAAGACTTCTACAAGCAGGAGGGAGCAGGAACAAGGAAGTTTTACTAGGCAAAAAATTGGATTGGTTATTGCAAAGTTACTTTCCTTTAGGGGATGACAGAGATCTATCAGGCAGATTAACTAAGTAATGTTAATCAGGTGATTCCTGTTGACTGGTTTAAGATTTCATTTCTGGGAGAGCGAAAACTGTAATTAAGTTAAATATTGGTTTGGTGACATGGGGCTTAACATAAGCGACTCCATTTTAGGACTGTTGTCTTGTTTTTAACAGTTATTTTGGATTGCTTAAAATCAGATGATGAGAAAAAATTGATTCCTTGATTCCTTAATCCCAGTGGATTAAGAGTCAGGAAAGCTGGGACCTCATACTTTCCAGTGATGTGGGACTAGGCTATTCATCAAACTGAACCTCAACTTTCTCTTCGTCAAGGAGGAATATTAAGGTTGGCCTTGTGTCTACCTTCTAGGAGTTTTATGATAACCAAATGGAAATCATGTATACATGTAACTCATGAACCCAATGTGATAGCACATATAATAATCAATCATCTTCTGGGCCTTACGGAGTTGTGGTGTATTTTCCTAGCCTTCGTTGTCATTATCATTTCTGCTCTTTCAGTTGAGGAGGCTCATAGATAAGAAGTTTTCCTAGAATTGGCAGGGTAGTTCACTAAATAAACAAGGAGATGGCTCTTCTCCCTCCTTGCTCTTGACATAAAAACATACACTAAAACACAGCCAAGTTGTCATCATCTCCCTCCTTCCTCTCATCTTCCCCTCCCTTCCTCCCCAAATTGGTAATTATTTCTTTTAAGCCACTACTCATATAAGCATCACTATTTTAATTAGTGAGAAGTGAACAGAAGAAAGAAGCTAGAAGGCACAGCAACAGAGCCCACCACGTACATGCTTTAATTATTCATCGAGGTAAATAAAATTAAATATTTTCCCAGCAATCCAGAGCAGGATCTGAAGTAATTACACTGTCAAATTCATCAGAAATTCTCTCATCAAAATAAAAACCTTGATGTCATTTAATAATTTATAATACAAATACACAAAAATTGTAAAATATTATAAATAGAAAACTGCAGGGTAAGTGAGCATGAATTAGTTAGGGGTTATGTTCTAGAAAGAGGCTGTCATGAGCTGTATAAATTTTTAATCAGAAACATTTTTGAGGCCTAATTTGGAGTATGGAATATACCAAGAACTTCAGAATACAAAGAACACAACAAAACAGCAACAACAAAATTCCTGCTGCCTGGAGATTCATAAATGCTGTTTTTTTGAGAAAAACAGGACTCAAAATGATTTCAGGCAGAAGGAAAGAATGTCGTCTTTGATGTTATGTATGTTCCACATCGTCTGTGACACCTTACATGTTGTCTGTACAGGTAACGAATGAATTAGTTAGCCTCCACGTAAAGAACCCAGATAGCAAATGGGAGAAGTCTGGTTCATTTCCACTAACAGAGAAAGGCGGTTTCAAGTCACTGAACCTTGTAAAACAATGTGTGATTCTGGAAAACATATGGTTTCATCCCAGTTTGAAATGGTTTTGATCTGTTGAGTTTCTGTATGGAAAAAGCCTGAAGCAAAAAGAGGAAGTGAGATTTTTCTTTTCCTCACTCTCTGAGAAGTGTACATACATGTCATGCCTTGCTTTAGGAAGCATCTCTGGGACTTCCTATCCCAGGTAAAGGATAGGTAAAGAGTGGGCAAGGCTTTGTTTTGCAAGGATGAGTCAGGCGGCAGCAGCTCCATTGACCAGGAAGGGAGTTCAGAAATGAAAGGTGGGCTTTCAAGATGGCTAATTAGAAAAGAAGCAGGGCCGACTTTTTAAAAAATTTACTTTAGTGTGTTTTCAAGGATCTAAGAGGTTGGCAGGGATGGTGACATGGTAGTCTTTTACAAAAAAAAAGGTAAGACAGATTGTGTTTATACTTAAAACCTTTCAAAAGCTTCCTCTTCTGCTTAGGATGAAGTCAAAGACCCTTCATAAGCACTTCAAGGGCCTGAGGGTTCTGGTTCTTCACGAGGCTGACATCTCACCCCTCTGCCCCTTGCTGTCTGTGCTATGAGGGCGTAGCTCTTCTCTCAGCCTCTCCAGCCTCCTTCGACACACGCTTTCCTCTCTGCTTAGTACTTTCTTCTTCCCTTTTTTGCTGGGCAAACTCTTCTTATCCTGCAGGCCTCAGCTTATACGTTCTCTCTTCTAGGAAGTCTTCCCAGGTTACCAGATGCCATCAAGTTGTCCTCTTGTATCTCCCATGGCACCTTGTACCCCTCCACCCCTTTATAAATGTGCCACATTTGTAGCACTTGGGGTAAATTACTTGTAATAATGTATTTACTATTTGTCTTCCAGAACCTTGGTGAAGGCAGGCAGAGACGACCTATGTGAGTGATCCTTCTTTTGACCCCCACTATGAGACCCTTTATGTTCTGTAAGCTCCACCGCATCTCCACATCATCCTCTTCCTTCATTCTCTGACTTTCCCTCCTATACTCCCCAGTTTGTCCACTTAGATCAACCTTTTCACTGTTCCTGACCGGCTCCTGCCCCAGGGCCTCTCTCAGAAGGTGCTTCCTTGTGACATGCTTCTTTACATCCTTCAGGTCTTTTGTCACATGTCAACTCCCAGGTAGAGTTTTCCCTTTATAAAATGTCTATCCACCTCCCACCTGCCAATACTCTCCGTTCCCCTTTCCTGCATTTTGGGGTCTTCTTAGCATTTAGCAGTTAGCCTGCTATGCACTTACCTATTCACCTTGCTTCTTGTCTATGTCTTTCCCCTCAAGATCAAGCAGAGATTTTGTCTGTGTTCTTCAGTGCTGTATCCTGAGTCTGTAGAACACAACCTGGCACATAGCAGACACTCAGTAAATATTTGTTGAAATAATGAATGAAGTAACTACCTCTAGGTGGGGGAAGAAACAGATGAAGAGCTAATATCTTCACGGCAAACCCTTTTATAGGAAAGTGGGGGCTTGGAGGGGTGGAGCCTGTGGTGGGATAGGGGTGGTGGGGAAAACTAGGAGAGGTGGATTAGCCTTCTCCCACTCCCCAGTGTGGACCATTCAGGTATGTATGAGGTCCCAAAGCCTGTGGCTTCTTCTGAGAAAGACTTACTGTTGCAGAAGTAATTGGTGGGAGGGAATGCCTGATGAGGAAATGGCTAATTTGTTGTTATAAATCAGGGATGACAGATAGGTTTCGATGCCAGTACCAATTCCATTTGCTTGGTAGTGGTTGCTTGGAAGGCTATGTTGAAAAGGATTCTGAGGCTGTTTCTAGGTCTAATAGAAAAGGGTGTTGTGATCAGAGATGTCTTGGGCTTGGGAAAGGGGACATGGCAGCATTTGTGTCATGCATTTTTATCCTGACCCCTAAGCTTGGAGTTGGTTCTGGTCTTTTCCATGGAAATCCAGGCTTACAGAGGGACTAATGATACCCTTGTGTTAGTCTATTTGTTTTATGATTCTAGTGAAAGCTAAAGGTTAAGGTATTCAGGAGAGACCTAACAATCGAGACCCTTTAGGGATTTGGGTATATCCTTGGGTTGATTGATTTTTTTTTTTTTCTCCCGGGGATGAAATGGCTGAGCTATATTGGTGGTTTATAGCTTAGGTGCTCGAATTTGGAGGGCAGAATTCTTCTAGCCTCACTTCTTTAGATTGGCCATTCAGACCAATCCCCTGTTGCTAAGACAGTCTGCAGAAAATGACCCAAGGCAGACTGTTATGTAAAATCTTGGCCTGAAGAAGAGACTTGACCCTAATGTGATTAGCTCAGCACACCAACCCTGTGAGCTCACTGGCCCATAAAAGCTATCGCTTCCACTCCCAGTGCTGCCATCAACCTGATCTCAGCTCCCCATTCTACCAATTGTAATTAATGACATTGCTTCTTTTCAGCAAGGCTTCCGTGTCCCTACACTGACATGCTTCCCTTCTCTGAACATTCCCTTAGCAGAGCTGCTTCCTTGCATTTATCTCAGCATGTGTCTGATCCAGTTTCTTATGCTAGGTGTTTATGTATTTTTAGTATTTTGAGGTCTCTTTCCTCTCCCTCACTAGATTTAAGCTCATTAAGAGGGACCATTATAAATATGTCCAGTATCTTTTTTACTGACTACATATCAGGATCTTAGCACATATTTTTGTTTAAAAGGATCACTGTTCAATACACTGTTGGCTGGCTTCAATGGGTCACCAGTTCAATGGTATAATTGGTGTAATCTTTTTTAAGGGCCATATGGCATTATCTATGAAATTTTTGAATATGTATGCCTTTTCCCCAAGCAATTCTACTTCTTGGAGTTTATTCTACAGAAATGCCATAGGAGTTTGCAGATATCTATATCTACATGTAAAAGAATGATTAGTACAGAATTATTTGTGATGGTGAGAATGTTCATCCTGGGAGAGACTGTGTTATAAATTATGTAATATACACACAATGGAATACTGTGTAATCATTAAGAAGTAAAGTACTTCACTATATATTTACAAGCAAAAATGTCCAAAATACCATGTATAATTGTGTAAAATGGTATTTTTTTCAATTAGCCACAAATACATGTACAAATATACATATGTGTATAGACATGTGAATATATATAGTACATAGAAAAGGACTGGAGGACATACACCATATTATTAGTGATTTATCTATGGTGGGTAGGATTGGGAAAACCAAGGTTTTTTTTTTTAACTTTTAATGATTTGGAAATTAAAAATATTCCCTTCCCCCAGCTTTATTGAGATATAATTGACATATAAGATTTTATAAGTTTAAAGTGCATGATGATTTGATACATTTATATATTTCAAAAAGATTACCACCATAGCATTAGCTAATACCTCCATCCCATCAGAAAATTACCATTTGTTTTTTATGGTGAAAACATTTAAGATCTACTCTCACAGTAGCATTCAAATATGTAACACAGTATGGCAAAAAATTTTAATGGACACGTAATCATTCTAAGATGAAAAGATAGTTTAAAAAAGAGCTGATTATAAACAGGGCATGGCAGTTGTGTTTCCTAAAATATCCTAGAGTTCAGAGATGTTTTCAAAACAATTCAGTAGGGAATTCCCTGGGGGTCCAGTGGTTAGGACTCAGTGCTCTCACTACCAGGGCACCAGGTTTGATCCCTGATCGGGGAACTAAGATCCTGGAAGCTGTGCGGTGTGGCCGAAAACAAACAAGCAAACAAACAACAACAATTCAGTAGCCCTCTTAGTTATCCAGGGTGCTTAAATATTTCTTAGAAGCATTAAATATAAACTAAATGTGGTGTTTATGTAACGAAATTGTCATTTTTCCCCTTCTCACTGATATCAAGCTATCAAGCTAGACTATGTGACTTGCTCTGGTTAATGAAATGTGAGTGAAGGTGATATGTGTAATTTCTGAACAGAAGTTTTAAGAGCCAGTTCAGGGTTTGCTATGCTCTCTTTTTCTCTTTGTCACAAAACCAGCAATATTCCAGAAAAGAGTTTGTCCATTACCCTGGGTCCCTGGAGCAGAACTTCAGCCAACCCTGATGGCCATGTTACAAAACAAGAAAGAGAAACTTGCTGTTGTAAACCACTGAGATTTCGGGGGTGTTTCTTACTGCAGCATAACCTAGATTTATACAGCTATTCACACACTTCATCAGTCCTGTAAGTAGAGGCCTTCACTGGCCTGGAAATCATGTCATCTGGTTCTAATCCCAGCTCTGCCAAAAACTTTCTGTGATTTTATTAGCTAGGATGATTCAGATTGCAAGAAATTGAGAGTACGGTAAAAAGTAGCTTAAACAGGGCTCCCCTGGTGGCGCAGTGGTTGGGAGTCTGCCTGCCGATGCAGGGGACGCGGGTTCGTGCCCGGGTCCGGGAAGATCCCACATGCCACGGAGCGGCTGGGCCCATGAGCCATGGCCAATGAGCCTGTGCGTCCGGAGCCTGTGCTCCGCGATGGGAGAGGCCACTGCAGTGAGAGGCCCGCGTACCGCAAAAAAAAAAAAAAAAAAAAAGTAGCTTAAACATCAAGGATACTTACTATCGTGCATAACAAGTCCAGAGTTGCAGCTTCATGACATCATTGAGGACATAGCATCTGCCATCTTTGTGCTTGCCCTTCCTGTCATGGTTGTACAGTGGCTATAGAAGTTTCCGGTGTCATATATAGACCTTATAGTATCCCGTGAAGAAGAGTGTTTCTTTTTCTTCTTTCTTGTTTTCACTCGAGGAAAGTACTTCTTAGAAATTCCTTAGCAGACTATCTCCAGATCCCATTGGCCCGGATTGGTCATATATCTGTGCCTAACCAATCACTGCTAAGGGTATTGAGAGGCTCTGATTGGCTTTGACCAGCCATGGTTCATTTCCTCTGGGGGTAGCAGTGGACTCCGTTTCTGAGCACATGGCTGTATGGCAAATGATTACCCAAAGTTGGGGTTTTGTCATCCAGGAAGAAGGGGAGGATGGAATTAGTGTTTACTTCAATGACCTTAAGCAAGTACATCCCTCCTTAGACTTTATAGTTCCCCCATGGATAAACTGAGGGTATTGGACAAACTGGCTTCTAATGCAGGGATTATTATCATAGAGCCCACAGACTTTGTCCCCTGAAGAAATGGAGTCCAAACTTACTTACAGGGCCTTGGGTATGGCAGAGCTATTGTCTGTGCCCCAGGGTGCCGCAGACTGAGGTCATCAGAAGTCTTGTTTTATCAGCTTTCTGACAGGCAGACATGTCATGTGTTCCAGCGCCCATAAAATCTCGCATTTTGGATTTTACATGCCCAGTGTGAATGAGGTCTAGGTGCAGGATATACTTGTGCGATTTCGTTAGCTTTTAGTTAGTTATATGTCAGATTGACTTTAAAAGTGCTTTGAAGACTTACAAAGTGCTTTGTGTTTAGAGATTTCTTTCTAATAGCTCCCATGCTCCACACTCCCAGATCTCTGCATTCCCTTACAATTTACCTTGACTCAAGGCACTTTATTGGCCAATTTAATATAAGCCAGTCCCAAGTGTTCTTGAGCCATGAACTTCAAAAATAATTTATCATCATCATTATTAAAAATAATGGTCAGAAATTATTTGGGGGCAGGGAGCTACAAAACCAAGTGGGTAGACCTCATGGGATCAAAGCCGAGGTCTTCACTGCTGCTTTCAAGGCACCAGTTCTCTTGCATCCAGGCATTGGCTGCCAACTGCCTGAGAATGAGATGGGCTCATCTGAGGAAAATGCCAGAGCTCTTATTTTATTGGGCCAAGTAGACACATACGCAGCCAAGGCCTGCTCAGGCAGTGAAAGGGGGCTGGGTAGGGATCTGTAGAAACTGATACAGTTGAAGTCATCCTGTCTCCCCTGTTCTTCAGGGTATTTTAGCACCAACCTCCCCAACCCTACTACATGGCCTGGAAGGCTTTTATGAACTGTTTGTAGCTTTGCTACTTGGTACTGAAAGCAGGAATCCTAAACAGTGCTTAATTTCTTGACTAGCTTTTATGAGATCATTTTTTTCATCTTGATAAGGTACTGGGATGCTGACATCACTCTCCTTTTCCCAACAGACACATTGCCACCACACTCTGGTCCGTGGGAGGGAGGATTGTTAAAGACAGTAACTTTAGCCATCTCAAACTACCAGTCCTATTTGTCACCACTAAGATATAAAGCCTAGTAGGTCTCCTGAGTTGGCTTTGTATTCCTGGAGGACCTCTTAGAAATGTTGCTTTGGGGCCAGAGTAGCCCCAAGAGGTGTCAGTCAAGGAGAGACCCATATCACCAAATTAAAATGGACATAGCCCATCATGTAATTGTTCCAAAATATTTTGACATTGGGCAGTGATTGGCTGAGTCTCTTAGAGGGTGTCAAGCCTTCCTCAGGCCCAGGTACCCATAAAACAAAACCAGAGAGAAAGAGGAAGAATAGATTGCCCATTCTGCAAACCCTGTATTGTTAAATCACACAGATATAAAAAGTAACACAAAAGAGCTGTGTAGTTTAATGAGTTAGAAGGCAACACCCTTCTAACCACCATGAGGTCAAGAGATAAAACTATGTCACTTACCACAGGAAGCTCTCTATGTGCCCCATCTGATCTTTCCCCCTTCCCCCAAAGTAACTACTATCCTGACTTTTATAGCAATGTCTTCCTTGCGTCCTTTATAGTTTTACCATCCAAGTGAGCATCGCTAGACATTCTAGTTTAGTCTTGCCCATTAAAAAAATTGACATGTCTTTCAAGCCTCTTGTAATCTACAGGTTTCTCATACATTCCTTTCTTTTTCTTCCAATTTACCTTTTCATCTGTAGATTTTCCTATACTGTGGATGTTGCTGATTATATACTCACTGTACAGTTCCTATGTTCTCTGTATTTTCTCAAATTGGGAACTATATTCAGAGACCCCATTAGATTCAGGTTCAATCCATTTGGTAGGTGGTACTGCGTTCTTTCACCAGGAGGCACATGAAGTCTGATATTTGCACTTTTTTAGATGTTAACATCAGCCAATGCTCAATGCCTGGGCATTGCTAAATGGGGATGTCTAATTCTATCATTTCCCTTTCATTTATTAGCTAGAAAATTTATAAACAGATGCTTCCCCTCATCTACTCTTTGATTACCAAATTGTACGGTTCATATAGGAGATGCTTGATTCTTTCTCTTTATTTACCATAAAGATAATGAATTGGTTCCTAACATCCTCTGTATGTAACCAATTTGTTTTTTACAAAATGTCATTATAAATTCAAGGACTTGAGCATACATTGCTGGATTCCTAGATTGCACTTTTAATCTACGTCTTTTGTGTCTTTACTGTTCTGAATACATGGGTCTGTGCTTATGCTTGCGAACTTGGCTATTTCCCTGCCTCCAAATCATCTGGAAAGGAAGCAGCTAAACTTTCTGTGGACTGCTCAGAGACCAGCGGAAGATGCTTGATTTTAGTTTTTTGTTTCTTTATTTTTGGTTCTAGTGGCAGGTTAGAGCTAGTGTGGCAATGAACGTAAGGAGCTCTAGCTGAAGGACTTTGACAATGTATGGTCCATTTGGCAAGATCTTTGTCACTGTCACATGGAGGCCATTAAAGATCCCATTTATCCAGCTTTTTCCATTATGATTTCATGAGCTCCAGGTCCCCTTCTAATCCCCAAGTCTGACTTTCCAAGTGGCTTGACGGCAGGAAGAGAATGCCCCAATCACACTGGCACAAATATTTTCTTTTTGCTCAGCAGTTAGGTTTTTCACAAGAAATGGATAAATTGGCATTTTGTTGTCAAAATTATATTTCATGTTCTTCTCTAAGGAAATGTGAGCCCTGGAAATGCTTTCCTTATAACCTTGCTTCTTTACAATTGGCTTTGTCCAGTTTTAGGGTAACCCTGTACTAGATTGTTCTTTTTTTTTTTTTTTTTTTTAAGCTTTCTTCCAAGGCAGAGACTTACACTTATTCTAGGTAACTGAAGAAAAGCACATTCTTTTCAAGCTGAGTCCACTCACCCACATGGCCCTGAGGCAGGCCATTGATTTCTCTCGTTCTCTCATTCCAACTAGAATGAGGTACTACTGTTAGAAACCAGGTACCTTTCCTTGGCAACAGTAGCTGCTAACTAACAAGTAGGTCATTAACGAAGGGTAATGATGGATATAACCAGACTGCTTTGTTGGCCTTTAAAACTTTTTTCCCTTTGGAATGAAAGAGAATGCCATCTTGATACTTGAGTCTGTAAATCAGCATTTAGAATCCACAGATGAACTAAAACACATTCTCACCCCATCTCTGCGTGGGTGGAAAAACAAAATTTGTGTTTCACTTTCTTGCTCTTCATTGTTTGCTTGGGGCGTACCTAGGCCCAGTTTATGAAATTGCTCACTCCTGACAATGAATCTAATGCTTTCTTTTATCAGTGGAGAATCGGTTTGTAAAATTTCAAAGCCCTCTTCTCCTAGACTGGCTGAGTCATATGGAAAATAAAAATTAATAATAAATATTAATTAATACTGATTTTCTGTAGCCCACTAAGCAAAGTCCAAATTAGATGACTTCATTTAAAGCTTTGGTGGCAGAGACCTAATTAATGAAAAACGCCAGGCTTAAACAATTGGCTATCCATCTTTAAGCATAAGGAAAGGACAGAATCCATATGACATTTCACTGAGGATGAAAAATGAACAATTGCGTGGGTCCTGGATAATCCTGATTTGACAGGGCACTCTGGAGACTTTTAAATATCCCACTTTTCCTGATACATATGGACTCTACACCATTGTCATATTTAACTGAGAAACTGGGTTCCCATGCATTCTGTTTGTTTCCTTGCTTGAGGCCTATGGCTGGGACCTCATGAGTTTGTAGCAATTGGAGTCAGCTTTTGTTCAGCCTTTAAGATGAAAACCATAAACATGCTACAAAACACCAGAATATAAAGGGGATTATTGGTCCATAATTAGAGAACTAGGAGGTGGTTATTCTAGTTGTCCCTTCACTCTCCCAACCACATGCCTGTCTGCTAGACCAGGAACAAAAGAGATTTAAAAATCAGACAGCCTTGGGCTTCCCTGGTTGTGCAGTGGTTAAGAATCCTCCTGCCAATGCAGGGGACACGGGTTCGAGCCCTGGTCTGGGAAGATCCCACGTGCCGTGGAGCAACTAAGCCCGCAAGCCACAACTACTGAGCCCGTGTGCCACAACTACTGAAGCTTGCGCGCCTAGAGCCCGTGCTCCGCAACAAGAGAAGCCACCGCAGTGAGAAACCCATGCACCACAACAAAGAGTAGCCCCGCTTGCTGCAACTAGAGAAAGCCCGTGTGCAGCAACGAAGACTCAACGCAGCCAAAAATAAAATAAATAAATAAATTTATATATATATAAAAAAATCAGACAGGCTTGAGTTTATTTTAATGGGAGCCCTCACGTCTGGGCATAGTTGGAGGCCATTTAGTTGACAAATAAAGAACGCTTTTTCTGTCTTGGAGCCTCAGAAATCGGAGAATCATCGAAATAAATCAGCCTCAGATAACCAAAGAATCTGAGCATCTTGTTATGCAAACCTGTAAGTTATGTGAGAAAACACACCCACCTATGTGCATATTTCCTCAATTATTTGAATGTCCAGGTCCCCCCTTCAACTCTCATTTCAGAAGAATGACAGCTGGAGGGAACTGCTTTCTCCAGATCAAGTTAGTTGTCCATCACTGGAGGTGTTTAACCAGAGATCCAAGGGCCATCTGTCAGGGCCACTGCACCGAGGATTCACTCATCACAGAGGGTAGATATTTGAACAAGATAACTGAAGACATTTTCCAACTCTGAGAAGTTATGTGTTAGAATGCAAACATGCAAATTTAAAGGGAAATTAACTTTTGAAAACCATAGCAAGGAAATATTTTCCCAGGGAGTGAGTGCTTTTCGAGACTAGGATAAAGCCTAAGACTTGAAGCAAGTGTGGTCTTAATGGGAATCAGTTGGTCATTGAATTAAATTTTAATATTTCTGTGTACCTCCTGTTCCTACTAGTTTTTCTTCCTGTACATTGTGGTCATTTGACAGAGCAGCCTTATTTGACCTTCAGTGCAAATGAAATAACTGTACAAAAGATATATTTATATATGCAAATGTGTATTATCTAGTCTTGACTCCCAGGGAATAGGGAGACAGGAAATGCAAATGTGCACTGTATAGACAAATGTTGATTTTTCTACCCTTTCTAAGCCCCTTTGCTTAGTAAATTATTCAGAGAGATGTGATATCTTTTTAAGACATCCTGAGTTCTTTCAGGATACTGCAGTATCTCATAAATTGCTTTACATGGTACACTGGAAACTGGTTTAAAACTATCCAACTAAAGTATATAATTTAATAAAACATCCTTTTATAGTCAAGAACATCTGGATGTTGAAAAACTAGCAGTTTATTGGAACAATATTAAATTAACTGTTAATGAGTGCCTCAAATGGATGATAGCATAAAATGGTGTGTAGAAAATGTGGAATGTGTCACTATATATCCTGGAACAAGAATAGTAAATATGTATAATAAATACCACAGTTTTCCTATCCTGTACTCATGGCAGACATCACTAATTGAGCACAGCACTCTTTGAAGTTGGGCTTAACTTCAGTCTTAACCCAAAACTTCAGGCCATTCTGTTATTCAATTGGAGTTCCCCTTCTGCCATTCTTTCGTGAACTCTTCCATGAAGGCTTTTGTCCCCACTGCTGACAAAAACAGCTCTTGTTAAAGTTGCTGGTAATTAAGTTCCATATCGCCAAGTCCAAATGTCAGTTCTTAGGGTACATCTTGCTCAATTGATTAACAGTTGATCTTTCCCTTTTTCATAATATACTTCCTTTACCTGGCTTCCGGGACACCATACTTACTTGGTTTTCTTCCTATCTCCTTATTGTTCCTTCTCAGTATCCTTTCCTTGTTCCTTCTTACCACCGAGATTCCTAAATACTGGAGTATTCCCAGGCCCTGAATTCTCTGTCTACACTCACATTCTTGATAACCTCATCAGACTCACAGCTTTAAATACCATGTATGCCAATAACAAATTCATGTCTTCAGCTTGGACCTTTCTTTTTAACTCCAGTCCCAACTCCCTATTCAAAGCTCCATTTAAGTGTCTAAATGTGACTCAAACTTAGCACGCTTAAAATTTAACAATTTCGTTTTTTCCCTTAAAGCCATCTCTCCCCATAGTATCTTTTTTTTTTTTTTTTTGCGGTACGTGGGCCTCTCGTTGTTGTGGCCTCTCCCGTTGTGGAGCACAGGCTCCGGACGCGCAGGCTCAGCGGCCATGGCTCACGGGCCTAGCCGCTCCGCAGCATGTGGGATCTTCCCGGACCGGGGCACGAACCCGTGTCCCCTGCATCGGCAGGTGGACTCTCAACCACTGCACCACCAGGGAAGCCCTCCCCATAGTATCTTTCATCTTAGTTGCTCAGACTAAATCTTGGAGTTATTGTTTACTCCTTCCTTCCATCTCTCCCTCCCTCCCTCCCTATCCTTCCCTCCCTTCCTCCCTTCCTCCCTTCCTTCCTTCCTTCCTTCCTTCCTTCCTTCCTTCCTTCCTCTTTTTCAAAACCATGTCTAATCCATCAGCAAATCTTGCCACTACCTTAATTATATATATCTGGAGTCAGATTACTTAGCATCTTTGTAACTATTTTGTTCTTGGATCTTTTGTTAAATACCTGCTGTGATGGATAACTCACTTCTGGAGAAAGTAGTTTCCTCCAGCTGGTAATCTTCTGAAATGTGGGTTGAAGCGTGTAATATTGTGATTTATAATAAAAAATGTATATTTGGTATTTGTCCCCATTTCTGGCACAGAGCTTCTAAAACCCTTGGAATTTCCTAAGTGAAGAGAACATAAAGGTGTATTTTGTTAGGTTAATGAAGTGACTTTTGGAATTCACTTAAGGATGGGGGCTGGTTGCCAGTGAAGTCAAACGTGATTAGAGGGTTGAAACTGTCAGTGTCCCCCCAACCTCTGGCGATAGAAGAGGGGCTGGAGATGGAGTTCAGTCACCAGTCACCATTGACTTAATCAATCATGCCTCTGTGATCAAGCCTTCATAAAAACTCAGAAGGACAGGGTTCAGAAAGATTGTGTGTTGGGGAACATGTGGAGATTTGGGGAGAGTGGCATGGAAGCCCCACGATCCATATACCTTGCCCTATGTATCTCTTCCATCTGGATGTTCATTTGTATTCTAAGTTATATACTTTTTATAATAAACTGGTAATCTAGTAAGTAAAATGTTTCTTTGAGTTCTCTGAGCCACTCCAGCAAATTAATTGAACCCAAAGTGGGTGTCATTGGAACCTCTGATCTATAGCTGGTTTGTCAGAAGCACACGTCAGTCAGAAGCATCTGGGCTTGTGAATGGTCTCTGAAGTTGAGGGCGCAGTCCTGTGGGCATGAGCCCTTAACCTGTGGAATCTGATGCCAAGTCCATGTAGATAGTATGAGAATTGAGTTGAATTGTAGGACACCTGTCTGGTGTTGGAGAATTGCTTGGATGTATGGAGGACTCCCCACCCAATCCAACACACCCACACACCCACACACCCACCCCCCCCCCACCACACACAAACACACACACATTAGAAGTGGTGACCAGAACCTTTAAAGGGGGACCTGAACTTTCAACTAACTGGGGCATGTACACAGGCGGGTGTGTTTTCTTGCATAACTTACAGATTTGCATGTAAGAAGATGCACAGATTCTTTGGTTACCTGGAGCTGGTTATCTCTTGTCTGAGTATTATATTAACCACCTAAGTGGTCTTTCTCCTTCCATCCTTGCCCCCTGTCCCAATCTGTTTTTCATATAGCAGCCAGAAGAATCATTAAAAACATACCATACAACTTGTTCTTCCCTTCTCTCTCTCTTTTTAAAAAATTTATTTATTTTTACTTATTTGTTTTTGGCTGCATTGGGTCTCCATTGCTGTGTGTGGGCTTTCTCTAGTTGTGGCGAGTGGGAGCTACTCTTTGTTGCCGTGCACAGGCTTCTCATTGCAGTGGCTTCTCTTGTTGCGGAGCCCAGGCTCTAGGTGCACGGGCTTCAGTAGTTTAGCACGTGGGCTCAGTAATGGTGGCGCACGGGCTTAGTTGCTCCACGGCATGTGGGATCTTCCCGGACCAGAGCTCGAACTGTGTCCCCTGCATTGGCAGGCGGATTCTTAACCACTGCGCCACCAGGGAAGCCCTTCTTCCCTTCTCTTACTCTGTCCAGCCACTCACGTTTTTCTCACTATTCTGCAAATACGCTAAACATCTCCTTGCACTTGCCTTTGCCTCTGCCTGAAATATTCTTTCAGATATCGACATGCTTCACTCACTTCATTCAGGTCTCTGCTCAAATGCCCCTTATCAAAGAGGCCTACCCTGATGAGACTATCAGGAAACAGCACCGCCTTCATTTTTCATTCTCCTTACTTTGTTTCATTTGTTTTCATTGTATTTATCCCTGACATATTGTATTTTTATTTGTTTCTGTTTCTCTCACATATTCCCTTCTTCTTTCTTCCCCTCAATGTAAGGTCCATGAGAATTCTGTGTTATTCATTGCAGTATCTCTGACACTTAAAACAATTTTGTCTTAGGTCAGATTTCCTGGAAGTGGACTCCGTGACTAGTGTGCAGGAGATTTCCTGGGGCATGTTCACAGGAGCAACACATGTGAGGCAATGAAGAAGTGGGATGGGGTGGAGGTAGGTGTAGAACTGACTGGTGATCGCAGCAGAGTCTGCGGCCTCAGCACTAGGATAGTCCTTGGGTTGCCCCACATTAAGGCAAGGAGACTAAATCCCAGAAATGAGCAGTCATTGGATGTGGGCTGCTACTGGAGAACAATCAAAATTTTGGGCAAGGCAGCTTCCTTCTGCTGAGAGCAATTCTCAGAGAGGGACTCAGCTTACAGCTTTTAGTAGCCAGTATTCCCAGCGGCTATGGGAGTGAATACGCTGGTCCTGAAGAAGGAGGAGGGCTGGTGTTCCACAGCACCCGCTCCATGTGTACTGGATGAGTGCCTGGATACTGAAAGCTTGAATACCATGCTTGCTCTGACACTGCTGCTCGGTCTGAGGTGTCCTCTCTACTATCCCACTGCTCTCAACCCTGAGAACTCAGTGCATCCTGTGGCCCCCGCTGATACCAACCAACCACTTGCAACAGCTTCCCAAGGCTGGGAGATGGAGAGGGTCAGCTGAGGCCCAGCCCCAGAAGTCAGAGCCGGCCTTTCAGCTTTGAAAAGCTGATAACAGGCATGAAAGTAGGAGGCATCTCTGCTCTGTGTCCTTGGGGGCAAGAGCAAGAAGAGAATGCTTTCTAAGAAGACAACACATTGCTTTTGGGCAAATCTTTCCTAGACATTGGTAAAAATGGCTAAGGAACCATTACATTTGATACAAAGCAGCTGAAAAGTCTATGATTCTAAAAGTTATATCACACCGCAAGCTGATTTTCAGTGTCTCAAGCCTCTAAGATTTATGCCTCCTGGGATACTCAAAGCAACAGAGGCAAAGCACTTATTCATTCCTCCATTGTCTCACTGATTCATTCAACAATCTATTATTAAATGACAAGATGTATTCTAGGTGAGTGGTGAATATATAAAACTAATACTACTAACTTCCTTAAAAAATTCTTACATTGTGCTAGGTACTGTGCTAAGTAGTTTACTACATGGATTATCTCAGTTTATCTTACAACATTTCTATAAAGTAGGTATTATAGTACATACTATTTTTCTTAGTTTTTTTTTAATAGAGTGGTTAAATACTTGCTCAAGGTCATACAACTAGTAAGCGGCAGAGCCTGGATTCCAATCAAGATGTTTGAGTTTGTAAAAGACTCTGGTACACTCTCTCTCCAAACAAGGAATGATTAGACTCTTAAGAAGCTTACAGTCCAGTAGGGAGACAGATAAATAAATGAAGTTGAGCTACTGAGGGAGTTAAGATGTGCATCCAAGGTCCAAGTATCAAATCCATGTTCATTCTTCTCTACTTATTTGTATACTTTGAGAATGGAAGATTGTAGTATTTCTAGCAATTTAATCAGGGTGCTTTGGCTGCATGTAACAGGATATCCAATGAAAAGGGGTTTAGATAATAGAATTATTTGCACACAAGAACAGTTCTGAAGGTAGGTGATGCCCTAGTTGGTTGATTTGGTAGCTCAGTGAGTTCAAGACTCTGGGTCAGCTTCCCCATGACCATACTTGCCCCAGCTGTATATTCAGCCATTATGAAGGATAGAGCTCTGGGCCCCATAGACCTTGGTGAGGTCCGTGAGGGGCAGCAGAAAGGACCCCACACCAAAGACCCTATATATGCACAGGAATTGAGTGGGGTCAGCTGCCTCGGTTAACTTTACTTTTTACCTGAAACCTCCTCTCCTCAAAAATGTTGCCTGAACTTCAGACAGTTGGAGTCCTTAGGCCACTGGGCCTAGGCTCAGGTTCCATGGGATAGGTTGGGAGTGACCCAAGGGCTGTAGAACAATTCTAAGGTGAGTATCTGAGGTAAAGCCAGACTGAGAGCTAAGCAGAGAAGTTGACCAGAGCCACAACCTAGGGAGCTGAAGAGCAACACATAAATAAGGAGAGAAATTAGCGAGACTGAGGCCAAGCAAGCAAGTGTGGAGTAGAGTTAGGAAGTGCCTGGGGTCATTCCTGGAAGTGGGACCTCTTTGAGCTGGCTCCCTTCGATGGCTAGGGAACAGAGCTGCACTAGTTCAGACACAAATAGAGTAAAGAAACAAACGTGAGAACAAATGACAAAGATGTCTTCACTTTCCATCTCCAAACAGCTGGTAGGAGGGATGAGGCTACCTGGGTTTGGTTCTTTAAAATGTTCAGAAATGTAACATAGATTGTCCACTGCCGAGACACACTACTTTTAATGGGAAAATATTTTTGATTAAAATATAGGGTAGGGCTTCCCTGGTGGCGCAGTGGTTGAGAGTGCGCCTGCCGATGCAGGGGACGCGGGTTCGTGCCCCGGTCCCGGAAGATCCCACATGCCGCGGGGCGGCTAGGCCCGTGAGCCATGGCCGCTGAGCCTGCGCGTCCGGAGCCTGTACTCAGCAATGGGAGAGGCCGCAACAGTGAGAGGCCCGCGTACCGCAAAAGAAAAAAAAATATATATATATGGTAATATGTAGCATTAAAGCACTCTTTTTTAATATAAATTTAATTAATTAATTTATTTATTTTCGGCTGCATTGGGTCTTTGTTGCTGCGCGCGGGCTTTTCTCTGGTTGCGGCGAGCGGGGGCTACTCTTCGTTGCCGGGCGCGGGCTTCTCATTGCGGTGTCTTCTCTTGTTGTGGAGCATGGGCTCTAGATGCGTGGGCTTCAGTAGTTGTGGCATATGGGCTCAGTAGTTGTGGGGTGCAGACTCCAGAGCTCAGGCTCAGTAGTTGTGGCGCACAGGCTTAGTTGCTCCGCGGCATGTGGGATCTTCCCAGACCAGGGCTCAAACCTGTGTCCCCTGCATTGGCAGGCGGATTCTTAACCCCTGCGCCACCAGGGAAGCCCCAGTCTCTTTTGTTTTTGAGGGTTTTGATGGAGTATGCAAAGCATTTGCCCATTAGTCCTGTAATTGCAGACACGTAATTGCAGACAGGCTGTTTCTAGTACTTACTGAAGGCAGTTGCCCAGTGTTTCTTCTTCCTGGAATAAAATGTTACTTACCACTGTGAATATCTTTCACTGAGTTCATGAACAATGTAGCAGAACTGAGTAATAAACAGAATGCTGTCAAATATATATCTTCTCATAATATATCCTATACCTTAAAATGCCTACAGGGAATCACTTTTTAAAGTCTATAACATGCAGTAGTTTTGATACGACTGGTTGAGCCATGCAGAAATGATTAAAAAAAGAGTAATAAATTCAGATTTTACACCAGGCACCGAGCATTAAGCCAAAATGAAACTACCATACTCAAATCTTCTGCAGCTTAGAGCTAATTAGACCTACATTTCCGGATGGCATGAGCATCATGCAATGCAGCAGTTGTTATAATAACTATATTCTCATTGAGTGCTGTGTGGTGATTTACACCAGCATGCCTGCCAAGGCTAATGGACTTTCTAGGAGGAAGTCTCTGGGGGCTCTGGAGCAGGAATGGGAGTTTTGCCCCTGGGCATCTCTCCCCGTTGGATTCCTGATGATAGTGCTGGATGTTTGGCAGGGCAGAGATATAGCCTAGGGGGCAGTAATATCCCTGTGCATTTTAATTACCTCTGAAACACACTATTTCAGATAATGACTGGGTTTTATACAGATTTGAAGAGAAGCGATAGTTTGTACTACCACTGGGGGTTGTTGGGAGGATAAAGTATGACTATGTCTATTAAATTCTTAGCATAGTGCCTAGCATATAGTAAGCCCTCAATAAATAGGTGCTTTTTTAAAAAAATGAATGCTCCATCTATGGCTTGGAATGTATGGTTTATCCTAGATTGACTTTTAGCTCTAAAAGCAGGCACTATGTCAACTGATGCCGGGTGGTTAGTGATGTTAATGCCCTGGATTTCCCCAGAAAATTACATAAGCAAGGGTAATCCAGGGTCACTGTTGATACTGGCTGATGTTTCACATATCTAAGTATGCTAAGCTCCCGCTTGAGAAATACAGGCTTGATTCAGTGGAAAGCGTGTTTGAACTCTCCAGTCCCCACTCCTACTTCATGAAGAGAGCCTGTTGTGCTCGTGGGAAGAGCTCCAAGTTACCTGCCAAGGGGGTGGCGAGAGGGCAGAGCATTTCCTGGAGGGTCATGCTAGAGGCCAAGTGGGAGGAGAAGAAGGGGTTCCTCACAAAAGCTACACAGGCATGATCCAAGGAGGATTTGATATGGACTGTCTTTCAGGAAAACCAGATTGCCATACGATGATGACAACAAAATGCTGATGTTATTAGTACTTTCTGAATTCTTTTCAAATTCATTATTCATATCTTAAAATGAAACTCAGATGCACTTAATGCTTCTTCTCTGCCCAGAGCTGGACCAAGTCTTTTATATGTTTGATTTTTTTCTAATCCTCTCAATGACCCTGCAGTGTGGATATTGTTAGTCCCATTGTTTTTGGACAGGGAAACTGAGATTTGGTGTGGTTACATGACTTGGCCATAAGGCCACCCATTTAATAGGTGGGCTGAAGTCTAACCCAGTTTTGTCTAACTCAAAAAGTCACGATCTCGCCACTGTCCCCATGTTCCCTGCTGAGAAGGTTGTGGGATTGCATTTGTTCATTGTCCCCAGATGCTCTCAGTTTGTAGTACATGACCTCATGCTTTTTGGCTACCAGTCAAGGAATGAATTTCATCCTCCTACCAGCCTTGATTGATCCCCTGCCTTGTGCTCAGCGCCACACTAGAGTGGGACAGAAATAAAAAGCATGAGATGGCGTTCCTGGTTTCAAGGGAAGAGCACACATGGAACATTTAGTGAACAGTCCAACACATTGTGCAATCAAAGAGTAACATGGCAGGCATCACAACCACGTGCCAAGTAGGTCACAGCACTTACTTCTTGCACCCTTGCCAGAAACTCTGATTCTCATGGCACTCTTTCCTGCTGATTCTGGACCTAGCCTCAGTCTCAGAATTCCTTTCAGTGCAGCACCCCAGGTGGCCACAACTATTGGATGACCACACCATCTCTCCTGTAAGGGTTGTTGTCACTCAGAGGAGCAGGAGATCTGGAGGGGTTCGACGAAGCCTTACTGGGGGTGATGGGTTGAAACCCAGCTCTGAAGGGGTTAGAATTTAGGAGTGGGATCGCAAGAAATGAGGGTATTCCAGGTGGAAAGAAGCACATTAGCAAAGACCCTGAGTTGAGAGTGAGAGAGTAGCCTCCTGGGAATGGGGACAAGAGTGACTTTCCCGATGTGGATGCTCTTGGGGCAGAAGGAATGAGATTGAATAGAACTTTTTTTGACTTGATTTTGACCTATTTATGAACGTCATAGCCTCTCTCAGAGATAATAAGATAGTAAGAATATTAACTCCTATTTATTGAGGTTATTGTGCCAGTTTTACTGCTACTGCATACATGCATTGTCTTTTTTTTTATTCTTCGAGCAAAGTAGGTATTGGTATTCCCATTTTATAAATGAGAGTAACTAAAGATTAGAGATAATAGGCTATATAGCTAGTTACATAGCTGGTAGGGAATGTTACTGAAATTCAAAAACATCTTAAAGACTTTCCCAAACTTTATCTTCCCAGCATGTTCTTCCCTGCACATGTGCATGTGTACATATAAACACACATTACACGTCCATATCCAACAATCTCTCACATACAGAATCATACACATATACCAGATACAGATGTAGCTACACATACGTACGTAAATGCACATACATGCATGTGCCATACGCACATACATATTTGTGCATACTTATATACCACATACATACATATACACACATATGCATAGACTGTATACACACTATTCTTCTGGGAAGAGTCACTGCTCTTGGATCTCAAGGGTAAGTTTATGACCCAGAACAGGCCAATCAGCCTTTTTCTCCCCAGCATTTGAATCTTGAGCAGAGACACATCGAGATAGAAGAAAGCTGAGTCGTCTGATAGCAACGCTCTTGAGAAAACATCCTGAGTGACTGATATCCCTGAGCTGCCTGGTTCTTGTCCTTCTTGTGCTTGGTTAACCAACTCTTCCTTTTATTCTGCAAGCTGCACAATAGATTTACAATTGCTTTTTTTTTCCTCCCCTTAAGTCAATTTCTGTTGCTTTCTACCAAAGAGACCTGATTGATACAAATCATCTCTTCAGTTTAGCCAGTGCCAGTGATGGGGGTCCATTCCAGTGAGAATTGTGGCCAGAGAAATGCTGAAAGCAAGGAAGGAGCTTTTTGTTGCTTTGCTACAAAACTGTCCGTGGGGTAGGGTCATGACATAGATAAGACTGCTATATGAGGGCCTTCTAGAATTTACAGTAATAAACCACTTACAGGTGGGGGCCAAGAGAGAGTGTCCTTGTTCTGAATCCATGAATTACAGTGTCGTGGTCTGATGTTAATTTTCTTGGTTGTAGCTTGCCTTATGTTTTCCCCACCCCTTTCTGGCACTGATATGATGGCTAGATAATATATTGTTTCTTCACCCTTCAATCCTTTTGCAGATATTTATTGAAACACTGCACATAATGGTAGATACTTGGGAATACAGAAACAGAAATTTAGAGTTTGAAGATACATTTGAAATGGCGTAGTCCAACCCTTCTTATTCTCATAGAAAACAGAGGTTTAGAACAGTTCAGTGACTTAAGTAGGATCACAGAGCTTAGTGGTAAGTGTATGTTTTGGGACCTGTGATGTAGGTCTTGTCTCCTAGGTCCATATATTAATGTTTCCTGATCAGACTCTTGGAATTTAGATGGAGAGATGGGACATGCAAATAGGAAGCAATTGGCAAACTCAGCCCTGCATCAGGTAACCTTCCCCTTTCTCGACTGAGTAGTTCTACAGTAAACAAATAACCCCAAACACAAAATTAACAGTGGTCTCCAGTCTAAGCTGGAAACTTAGTTTGGAAACTTAGTATGGGAGTCCTTCTATAGCATCACTAGGTACCTCAGTCTTTCATTCCCAAACTGAGAGTTTTGAAGGTGATATCACCCAAAGGAAGAGTAGGATCTGTTGTGCCAATGGTACCCCAATGAGCCACATAAAGTATGGAGCCCTGCTTTTACTCGGTAGGCACAGAAAACCCCAGTAGTTGAGAAAAAGAGCTAGGTGCCTTGTATTCAGTGACTTTTGATGCATTAAATCTACCCAATAGAGAAATGTGGACCAATGGATGTCAGAATCGTGCCATCTCATCAGTCAAATAAAGACCCTAGATTTTAATTACTACCTTAGGCTACCTTGATCTCTGCAGCATAGGCTAGAATGGACCATTTCTTCCTCCTTGAAATTCGGTTTTTCCTTGACTTCTGTGACACCTGTGACTTGATTTTCTTATTTCTATTTGCTTCTCACTATGTGCTTTGAGGCTTCTTCTTCATCTGCCTTTTCTTTCAATGTTGGTGTCCTACAGGATTTTCTCTTTGATATATCTCTCCTCTTGTTTTATGAACACTTCCTGGTCAACTATACTATGGTGGTCATCAGCTGTTTTTGTTCTCCCAGTATCTATCCACCCTTCCTTTAGTAAAAGCAAATTGACTACTTTTGGTGGAATGAACAAAATCTCTACCCTTCTCAGTACATGTGATTCTGATGTGCTGGTAAATATTTAACAACCAGCATTTGGCGGGGGGGGGAAAACCATAATTTGTAGCATTTCATTGGTGTAAATACTCTCACCGCGATCAGAGCCTATTAATTCAGTGCATATTTAATGAGCACCTAATATGTGCCAGGAGGTACTGTTTTAGAGACTGGGAATCCACAGTGTGAATAGGACCAAAATTATCTCTGAGCTCATGGAGTTTATATTCTAGTTGTGCAGATATGTAATAAATAAAGTAACAAGATAATATCAGGTAGTGATAAAGTGGAATAAAGGTGAGATAAGTGACTGAGGTAGGGAGCTATCTTAGACTGTGTGGTCAGAGAAGTCTTCACTAGAAACTGACATTTAAGTCGAGACCTGAGTGAGGAGAAGTGAACCACATAAGAGCTGGGGGAACAGCCCAAATTTTCAGCTATGGTACTTTTGCTCGATCTATTAGGAAAGAGATGGTGTTTTCTTATGGAGGGTACTAAACTTGTAGGATGTCAGCCAGGAGGCGCTGGTGTCCATTTCCCCACCTCAAAGGGAGAGAAACACTGAGATGAGAGATGGAGAGAGACTGATTCCTGGTAGTAACATTTGGATGGTTGAACATTTGAACATTTGTACATCTTTACCCAGCTGTATCTAATGCCAGCATATCCTGCACTTTTAGACATATGAGCCAATAAATACCCTCCAGACAGTTTGTGTCTTAACTAATGTCTTAACTAATGTACATATCTCCCGCCATGTCTTCAAATAGTATTTATATATGAATGACTCCAAAATCTCCATCTAGGTTGGATCTGATTCTAAAATCCAGGCACATGTGCATACACACAGCTGCATAGCTGCCTACTAGGTATCTTCACCTGCAGATTTTTGCAAACATCACAGAGGTAATATGTATACATTTCAATTCATCACCTTTACTTCCCAAACTGCTCACTCTATTTACTATTTGTACTCAACAAGCCAAAACCGTGGGTGTAGTTTTGTACTCCTTCCCCTCCTTCAACCTCCTTAACAAATTAACAGGGAATTCCCATGGAATTACCTAGATTACAGATCTTTTACTGTGTCTCTTTGAATCCACTCTTCCTTCCCTTTATTATTAGTTTCCATTTGTGGCCAGAGTAAACACTCTCTTTTTTTATTTTAAGTTTATTTAATAGTAAATGCGACTTTAGACGTTGTATCAGTCAGGATTCTCCAGAGAAACCAAACCTCTAGGAGGTACCAATAGGAGTTATTTTTATATATATATATATATATATATGCATATATTTGTATATATATGCATGTATATATGAAGATATAAATACATATATGCATATCTGTATAAATATATATACATCTGCATGCATATTCATACTATATAAAAGATTTATTTTAAGAAATTGGCTCATATGATTATGGGGGCTGGCAAGTCTGTAATGTGTACGGCAGGCTGGCAGGCTGGCTGCTCAGGCAGGATTTCTATTAGTCTTGAGTCAGAATTTCTTCTTCTAGAAACCTCACTCTTCTCAGTCTTTGCTCTTAAGGCCCTCAACTGATGGGATGCATCCCACTCATAAAGTGTAATCTGCTTTACTTAAAGACAACTGGTTTTAATAGTCAATCACATTTACAGAATGCCTAAACAAAACATCTAGATTAGTGCTTGACCAAACAACTGGACACCATAGCCTAGCCAAGTTGCCACATAAAATTAACTGTCACGGACCAAGACTAGGCATTATGGAGTTGGCCACCTCCAGACATTGAGAATTCCTGGATGATTTCAAGTTTCTTATTTTTCTCCTTAATTGAATTGCCTTTTTTTTTTCAGTTAATTTTTTTATTGGAGTATATTTGATTTACAATGTTGTGTTAGTTCCTGCTGTACAGCAAAGTGAGTCAGTTATACATAAACATATATGCAGTCTTTTGTAGATTCTACTCCCAAATAGGTCATTACAGTGTATTGAATAGGGCTCCCTGTGCTATATGGTAGGTTCTTATTAGTTATCTATTTTATGTATAGTAGTTTCTTGAGAAGGCAAGTTGAGGCAGCTGAGGGTTGAAGGCATAGTTTTGTGTGCAAGAGAACCATTGGGGTGCTTGTTGTCAAAACTGTTGGTTCCCTGACTTCATTCTGAGAGGATTCTTATTTCCAAGGTCTAAGGTGGGTATGAAGTTAATTTTATGGGTCCTCACCAAGATTTTTTTTTTGCGGTACGCGGGCCTCTCACCGTTGTGGCCTCTCCTGTGGCGGAGCACAGGCTCCGGATGCGCAGGCTCAGCGGCCATGGCTCACGGGCCCAGCCGCTCCGCGGCATGTGGGATCTTCCTGGACCGGGGCATGAACCCATGTCCCCTGCATCAGCAGGCGGACTCTCAACCACTGCGCCACCAGGGAAGCCCTCACCAAGATTTATTTTAAAAAGAAAATTATAAGAAAGTATCAGAGGACATCCCATGTGGTAAAAGTGAGTATTATTTCAGTGAAAATTTTGTTTCACTTACGAGTGTGTGCATGGAGGTCTGCAGCGTGCTGTAAAATGTATTTCTAACTATGGGGTATAATCAAGGTCAGAAAAAGTTCGAAAGCCCTCAGTGAGAGATGTGGTCAGTACTCACCCTTGTGGCAAGTGTCTCTTTCTTCTTATTACATGGACTTTTATTGCCATTGACAGCTCCATCCATCCTTCCTTGGGAAGGATGCCGTACACATTACTTTCTTCATCTTCTGGTCTCATTGAGTCCAGTGGTTATGGAGTAATGAAAGGTTAAGGCAGAGAGGGTATAAAACAAAGGTACAAAATCCCCATTCCACCAGCCCCAGCGTCCTCTTCCTTCTTGCCACTTCCTCTTCATTCATCTCTGGAGTCCCTCTTTGCAATTTGTACGACTTTCTGTTGCCTGTACTGTAGGGACAGCAGAAGCCTGAAGTCAGATGTAGGGTCAAGCACCTCACAGAGCAGTTAGCAATAGCAAAGTGTACTTTAATAACTCTCAGTTCCCAAGCAGCTCTGGGAACTAAGAACGAGATTTCTACTGCCTTTGCTCCTCGGCTTCCTGGCCTGGGGGAAGACCTGACTGATGGCTTTGAATATCCATCAACAAATAAATAATAATAATAACCTGCCTGCCGCAGGCTTGTTGGAGCTAGGGAGGCTGGGTTTACTGATGCTTTCTTGCTTTTTAATACAACCTCAGAGTCACTTTTAAGCAGAAACCCTAGCAGCTTTGCACTGCAGGAATTTCTCCTTGATGCTGTCCTTAAGTCTGATTCCCAGGGTCGGGACCTATCTGGGGGAAATTGTGAAATGGGTGGTGTGTCTGTAGTGATGCGGGATTCTAAGATCTGCAATTTTTTTCTTTCCTCAGGTGCACCTCGCAGGTACCACGGTGTTCTCAAATGTCCCCACTTCCCTCTTTTCTTCCAGGTTATGGGCTGGAAAAGGACCACATTGAGGAAATGAGTCCTGGGTTGTAAGGAGATATCCTTTCAGAAAGACTTGCTCTCCATAATGATTAAGATCGTGGGCTTTGGGGTCAGAATTCCTGGGTTTGAATTTGAATTTCTGTTATTCCGTGTGTGTGTGTGTGTGTGTGTGTGTGTGTAAGATCTTAAGCATATTAGTCAACTTCTCTGAGCTTCAATTCCTCATCTGTAAAGCACGCATAATATTAATAGTGATAATTATAATTGGTAACATTTATTTAGTGCTTGTTATGTTCCCAGCAGTGTTCTGTTTTACCTGCATTATTGCCTTGAATCATCCTAACAACCCCATGAGGGAGGTGATGTAATTGTCTTTGGCTTACAGATGGGGACACTGAGGCAGAGAGTGGTGAAGGAATGTGCCCCAGGCCACACAGCTGCTAAATGATGGGCCAGGATTACTCACACAGCTGAGCCTCTGCTCATGTCTCCCGCATGCTAAGTGGCAGTAAGCATGGCCAGGCTTAGTTAAAATCCAGGCTCTGGGACAGGGGAGGTTTCCCTTTAGGATTTTGATTAGCCCAAAGTAAACATTTTTAATTCCACATTTTCAGGTCCAGGGAAATCATTGGTGTAGATAATTACCCTAACACCACCCGGAGTTGCTACAGCAACTGTTCTCTGCTCCACTCACCCTCCAGACCAGCCCTGAGAGCCAGGTGTGGGCTTTGCCTCTCCAAAATATCAGCTCATTGACAAGAGAGACCTTGTGCTCTGAGATTCTTTACAGCACCCGGCGTGTTGAAAAGCTTATCCTTGATGTCCAGAGAGTTTTAAAGTCCACTCAGCATGATGAATGGGCTCTTGTGTGAGGGCCCTGGCTCCCAAAGCCTCCTTTCTCTCATCTCTGTAAAGAATGGCCTACCCGTGGTGATTCTTTTTTAAACTGCAAATACTCTTGACTGGAGAAAATTTTGAGACATCAATTTCTTAGAGTGCCTTCACGGATCAGATTACTTTCCTTTCAATCATGAGGAGCCAGGTCCCCCCTGCACCCAGGTGGAGGGGAAGTTGGAGTTAGGCATTGATGGTCCGAGTTTACCCTGGACTGGCTACCCTGGGCTGGGCTAGACTGTGGACTCCATGTGGAAAACTGCCCTAGGCTGTGGCAGAAGATGATATTTCTTTGTTACTCGTGATCAAATACTGAGGGGGCTCTTCTGTATTTTCCATAAGCTGGGATCCAGCCTGGGAATCTTGTATTTGATATTTTCCACACTGTCTGCTACCCCATTGCTCACTTCTGAATCTCCAAGAGATGAATAATTTAGCTGACACAGGAATAAAAATCTCAACACTCTCACTTCACTGTGGATTCATATTTAGCAGCTAGAGGTAGAAGGGGATGGAGAGAGTGACTGAAAAAGACTGTAAACCTGCAATATGTCACAGTCCCCTTCATGAAGGAAGTTTGCAGTGCCAGCCATGAAATGGCCAAAACCCTAATGGTGAGAAGCACATTTCATTGGACTCCTGGAAAATGATTCAGCCATACTCACTCCTAATCCAACTTAATGATCCTATTTTGATAGCATTACATATTTATTTGCTGGTTAGGAGAAAAACCACCACCTCACAAGGTCTCCCTACAGGTGCTCTAAAAAGAGGGCTACTGGATGAGCCACTGTCCTTGCTCCATTCCAGGGGCCTAGGGCTTTAGTGTGAGAATGTGGCCTTCAGACGGGCTGGGCTGGGATGTTTGAAAGGGCAGGAACCAGGATATGGGGGCTGGTGGCAGTGCCAACAGTTCTAAGCAAGCCAGTTGGGGTGGGAGTGTGGTCGTGAGGGAACATTATCTGGTGTGATTCTTTGTTTCCACGGCATCACCCCCTATTCCTCAGGCCAACAGAATCACCAAGCTGTAAACGGCACACCTTACAAATCAGGGTTCCCTGGCGTGGCTGGAGTGTTCATTACCAGCCGTAAAGGCACACCAGCAAGAGAGGTTGCTGTTCTGTAGCCCAATTTTCCATTGCAATAACCCAATTAACTGGTGTGTGTGTTTGTTTTACAAAGCTCCAAGCTACAATAAACCATACAGATACGCGGGCTGCAGAAAGCTCTGTAATTAGGACAAGGTGTACAAATTAAACTACTCTTTTTAAACTTCAAACCAGCTAACTTCTGACATACTGTACTGCTGGGGCTTCTGGGACTGAACCCAATTAACATCTTAGTATTTTATAAGCATCGTTTTAATTGCATTTGTATGCAATCTTCTCTCCAAGTGCCTTTCAAGGTGCTAGTCCTTGTTCAGCTTTTATTACTTTGGTGATTTAAATCTTCTCTCTTAGAGGTTCCCGTTAATAATGCCTACTGCTACTTCAAATGCTGGTCCGACATAAAACTCGTCTCTCAAAAGAATTATGCTTTAAAATAGTTACATTTAACTTTATTATTACATTTTTAATTTTTTTTCCACTGTTTGAACATTATGCCTTTAAACGTCTTACCAACCTGTCAGCTCTTGTAATGGCTAGTCAAGAGATTCTTTTTAGAAGCTGGGATGGTGGTTCCCCCACCCCTTTCCTCTGCTCACCATTAGTGCGGCGTCAAAGTGTTTGGTGCCGTTGGGTGCCATGATCAGGAGGAGGTATGTGAATGAGTAAATGTAGGGTTTTTAAATTCTCTTTTGGGTTTCAGCATCATTGTCTGCATTTTGAGAATGGGGCAGGCAAGTGAGGCGTTTTCTTCCCGTACGATATTTAAAGAGGTACCAAAACATGCAGGGATCGAGATAAATAATATTTTAATGCAATGTTAAAAAATAAAATCAGTCAAATATGACTTGCAGACTGGCTATCATTTTTGTAAATAAATCTTTTGGCTGCCAGGGCCGGTGTTAGGGTGAGGCAAGTGAGGCAGTGTTGTACAAGTGCAGACTTGGTGTCTGTTTTATTTAAAATTCTGATCTTTTATTCACTATTGATTTTTTTTGGCGTTCATTTGTATTATCAAAAATATTGCATTAAAATATTACTTATTTTGATTTCTGGGTTTTTTGTGCCCCCTTAAATTTTGCACCTCGGTGAGTGAGCGTCTCATTCACCTCCCCCTGTTCCAGACCCTGCTATAAATCTAAGGGCAAGGAACACTTTAAAAGGGATTTAAACATGTGGAGAAGTCCTGAAGGAAAGTTTTCATCCAATGAGTCAAAAATGTAGGGAAAAACTCAACCCAATGTACGGTGGACACAGAAGTCCTCACTTTCTGCTTAGAAACACCCAAATGAGGGGCAGTGCCTGAGTTTATGGGAACTACCACATGGCAAACTCTTCTTCAAAACCCTAGCCCATAATTTTTTGTAATTTTCCTTTGGTACTTCTTATTGCAAGAAGGAGTTAGGAAAAATGAGTACTAATGTTGTGCTCAATTAGGATTTCTGTTATCTGGATAAAAATATACAGTCTTGAGCAGGCAGTGGGATCCTCCTGGAATATTTTAAACCTTTTTGCTTGATTGAGTGTCTTGTCAAACAAAACTGGCAGCCTGTCTCCCAGAGCTGCCTGAATCTATGCAGATATGATTTCTATCATGCCTTTATTATGTGTAGTCTGTAATAAGGATGAGCACATATAAATCATCTCTGGATGGCAGTTAGGATGCAGTACTCAAAGGAGAAAGACATTTCTGCTTTCAAATGTCTAGTGATTTCAGATATTATATAGCAAGTCTCCCCTGAACTGCACAATCTTCAATTCTACTCAAGCCCTTCTGTGGAAGAATGAGACTTTCATATCTTTCTTTGCAAGAATCGCTAGCATGATAAGAATTGTGTCACTAAGACGAGACCACTGTATCTTTTTGGCTAGTCTGATGTCAAAGTTGCATTTGAAAAGAGGATCCTTCCGTAATTTGATTTAAGAAGCTGGTCTTGAGAGATAGTGGGGAGACCTCAGAGTTGGGGTCTGCTTTTCTCTAATGGGGCACAAGTCTTGGAGTGGGGAAGTATCAAAATTCTGTTGATCTGAGTCTGCAGCAAGACCAAAGTGCACTTCTGGTGACATTTCAAAGGGTCATTCTTTCTCCTGGATCAGGAACTGAGCCATAAATATCTCAACCTCCTCTCCATGACACAAAGGGTAATTTGGTAAGGGAAAAAACCAACCAACCAACCGCTACCACAAAGCCAAAGGCAAGAGCTCCAGACCTGGCTACTGGTATTGTTGAGCACTTACTGTGTGTCAAGCATTGAATATCTCCTTGTATTACCTCATTTACTCTTTGGTGGATTGCAACAATGCAGGGACTATTCAGATACCCATCATACAGACAAGGGAAGGGAAGCAAGCTAAGTAATGCCCCTTTGGTCACAGGTTTGTTAGGTGGTGGGCCAGGATTCAAATCCAGACACACTGGTTCCTGATACAATTTCTCATCCCCTCTGTTTTCACGTACTGTGTGGTCTTGGGCCGCTTTACCTCTCAGATCTCAGGAGGAGCAGGACAAGGGTGAAATAGCTGGCTAGGAAACTGAAGCAGGTAAGTGGTTGGAGGGTCTCTGGATCCCACTTCAGTTGCCATTACAAGACAGTTCAAAGGAATTCTTTGGTTGGGTTGTGGTGAGTGTGTATATGGACTGGGGGTGGCAGTGGTGACAGCGAGTGGGGTAAATTCCTGACATGTTGTGAAGTATCATTGGTCTTTGAGACCCCCAATTCTCTGGCCTGAGGTCTTCTCCCCCTTTCAATGCCTTCCCTTCCTCCCTCCAAGAGTCTTGGATTTGACTGCTGTAGGTCCACCAGACCAATGCTCAACCTTTCTCACACTGCAGCACACGTGAGAACTTCATTTGGGAGGTCAGGCTGCCCTGCCCCTGTGTCTGCCTCCCAGCTGCCTGGGGGTTGAGAGGGTTCAGGATATATGACAGAGCTGGGGGAAGCCCCATACAAAACCACGAATACCATGAGGCCTGGGGATGTGTATCTCTATGCCTAGCATAGTTGTTGACTAGATACATCACTCCTGATGCAAAGGGAGACATCGTGGTAAAATAATTCCCACCGAGTTGTCAGAGATTTAACCAGCCAATATACACATGTAAGACTGCCCCTCCTTTTAGGAACATGAGCTCTTGAGAGTGGGAGATCTTTGGGGGCAAGGGCCTTCCCCAGAACCCGTCATCATGTCAAGTGGTTTCTTTGCCCTGCAGCGAAAGGTGAGAGGTGAGGACTGTCAAGCCTCAGGGAGAGGGAGCAATAAGATAAGGAAGGAGGCTTGGGGAGAGAGAGCAAAGAACAGGGAGAAGACAAAGGGACAGGAAGAGAGGAGCGTTTCATGACTGGAGTCTTTTTTAATGGGACTGAGGGGGAATGGTTGTCTGAACACAAACCCAGGAAGTTGCTGTGACGTGCACTCTTTTCTACCTTATCTACAGGCAGCTCCGGCCAGATAAGGGGTGTCACTGTGATTTCTCATTCTTGGCTGCTCTGGTTGTGCGGTTGTCCAACCCCCGTCCCAGATTGTCTGAGTAAGGGCTTCCCTGGGCTTTCTCAGAAACCCACATGGTTGGCACAAGGATTCAGACCTTGTCAGTTGAGCTGCTGAGAGCTGAGATCCCAGCTGGTTAAGATGCATGGCTCTCCATAGCTGGCTGGAAAAAGCATTGCCCTGTAAGGCTGTCATTCTTCATCTATAAACTGGAGATGGTAATTGCCTCCCACACTACCTTCCAGAATTGTCAAAGGTGATCCAATCTCCATAAAAGTACTTTGAATACTGTAAAGTCTATACAGGCATAAGACATTACTATGATTTAAGGTGGCAACATAATTTCAAATTGGGAAGGGAGGTCTATGTAGAGGTCAGCTGATCTACCCCTTTAACTCAATGCAAGGTGATTTGCCCTTAAGTGATTTTATTCTAGGTGTTGCAAATCCCACTCTGAAGCTTTTGTGGGGGGCACATTCTACAAACCCATTCACCCTTGCAGTAGGGAAGTCCTTATTCACACTTAACCTAGAATTTGCCCGTTACAGTGGGAGCTGTTACCTTCTTTTACCTATGATACAGATGCCAAAAAAATGAGTGTAAACCATCCATAGTGGCACATCTCTTGATGTACTTGAGTGCCTTCTACAGACTTCTTTTCCTTCGAGCAGGGGCCCCTGCTCTGAGAGGTCCTTTTAACTCACTTCCCAAACTCATTTTCTTTCCTTCAGCTATCTGAACTGTTCTTTGCGGAATTTGATGTTCCAAGCCTTCACCTTCTGTCATGCCTTGAGGCTCAGGAATGAGGACCCAGCTCACGCGCTCTTGGGAGACAGGAGGTGTGGTTGAGATGTTCCAGTGGCCAGCATTTGGTGGCGGAGGAGGACTGGGCCATTTTGGGCCACTGTGTTTCTGACTGTTGACCCAAGAGAGTCCTAATGGCAGTCCCTGGCTTCATTTAGCCTGGCTTTGGCAGCTGGAAGCCTGTGGCAGGTGATACTTGCTGAGCAGATGAACTTTTCTAGCTTGGTGCAGACAGACTCTGAGGCATGGCCCAGACAGGCTAAACTCAGAGTGTGCTGATGTCTGCATGTAGAAGACATTTAATATGGGGTCCAGTAATTGCTTATATGGCAGTGTGAGGTCAGCAGAAGAATGCCGGAGAAGCAGATAGAATTCCAGGGTGCTAGTCTAGCCTTTGACAAACAGTGTGACTTGGGCAAGTAACTTGGCCTCTCTGAGCCTCAGCTTCCTGCTCTGTAAGATGAAGGTGATATCTATTTCACTGGATAATGTGTGAAGACTAGAGGAGCTCATACATGTGAAAATGTGGAGGACAGTTTAATTTGAAAATTATGTAGGGGATTATTATTATTATCATATTAACATTATTCACCTCACTAAACAAACTTCTGTATCTCCTTGGGCAGAAAAGAAGGGAAGCATAAATTCTAAGTAGCCAGAAAAGTCCTTGTGTCAGATTTCCCATTCAATGCCTAAAAGCCCCACCAAGCAGGGACATTGCCTTTTCATGGTGGGGACTCTGGAGCTTGGCGAAGTTTCCTTCTCTGGCTGGGCCTGGAAGGGCCAGGCTGGTTGAGGGTCCACTGTCTTGGAAACTCCCTGAGGCTAAAGAAATGGCTCTGACACTGACCCTGCACTCAAGGATTCCAGGGGTCAATCATTTCTTCCTTCAACAGGCATTTATTATGCTACTGTGTGTCAGGCACTGTGCTAATTTTGGGGACGCCATGGTAAACAAGGCAGATATTGTCTCTGCTCTCCTGGTAGCTCCACCCTAAATGGTTGTGGATGGTTTTTAGGGCATCTGTGAATTTTGGGAAATTGGATACAAAATAACATGTGTTTGTGCAGTTTTTTGTTTTTGTTTTTCTCCTTAGGGCAAGTGTTTGTATCTCTGATAGGATGCTGAAAGCAGCTCAGAACTCCTCTAAAAAGGTTAAGAACCATAGTCTGATGGGAAAGATTAGCTATTCACATGAAACAGTAACTACAAGGCAGGAAGTGTCTTGTAGAGAGTATACGGTGGGTACAAAACAGGGAGTACTTCTTGTCAGCTGGGCTCTTTGGGGAAGGCTGGGTGGAGAAGGATGTATTTGAACTGATTCTTAAAAAATGGGAGAGTGCAATTCAGTGCCTCTTTATTGCATAACACCTAGAGGAACCATTCACATCATAGTCTGTGTGAATAGTACCCCTTGGAGTTGAGCAGTGCACAGCCTGTGCATCTATACATGGTGACCCTGACTTGGTTGGGGGAAAGAAATCATCCTTGTTGGTGAGTTATGGATTTCTTGAGAAAGTTATGATAACCACTCTTTTGTTACGTCACGCCAACGGGATAGAAAGACCAATCGAAGAAACCCTAAAGAAAAACTCAGCTTGTGGAGCAACCTCAGTGTGTAAATAGAATTGGTTTTCTTATTTTCTCTTTTAATTGCTTGAAATCCTCACATGCCTTATTAAAGGAAGTTCAGAGTCTCCCACCACCCCTTGAATTATCCAAACCCCAAGGGCTTGCTAAGTTAGCCCACAGGGTAGTCAGTCTTTATTGGACATTTGCTGAGGAGGGAAGTGGAGTATGGGCAATCTTCTAGTGATGTGGTTTCTCACTGGCCCGTGTGTGACTTGGAAAGCATCGCTCTGCACCACTCTTGGGCGAGGCTTCAGCTCAGGTCCTATCATGGTTGCACCGGGACCTCAGGGGCTCTTGTCTCACCCTCACGTGCTCAAATGTCTTCCAGGGATGAAGTTGTCAACAGCATCATTGCTGAAGGGCTGGCTTCAAAGTCCTCCCCTTCAGCAGCCTAGAACATTGATTCGGCTTCCTCCCCTCCTACCCTTTCCCCTGGGGTAGGGCTCCTTCCTTCTCAGACCCCCAAAAGGCGTAAGGTTTTATTACATCCCTGTCTGAGAACAGTCGTGTACTCTCACAATACCTCCCTTCTGAGGAAAGTTCTCTTCAGGGATTTATACAGTGACGCAGCTGGTAAGTTCTGTTAAAGAAAAAGAAACTTAGCTCAAACATAGTCTCTGGTAGGCAGTCCTCTGATGGGCTCCCTCTCCACAAACAAGTTTTATGGGCAGGTAGTACAACGGGAAGGTCACAAGCTGTAGAGTAAAAATTTGGATTTGAATGCTGCATCGGATCTGGGACCTCGGGCAGTTTATTTAATGCTCTCTGAACTTCAGTTTCTTCCTCTCTGAAATCTTTATATATTGCCTACCTCAGAGGGTTCTTATGCAGATTAAACAAGATAGTGCATGTAAAGCACTTAGCACTGTGCCTGGCATAGGGGTAGAACTCAAAAAACTTTACCTAGAACTAGTAGTAAGAAATGAGGAAGAAGATGAGAAAGAGAAGGAGGCAGAAGAAAGAAAATTGGACATAGGGCGAGATTGGAGGGGCAGGAGCAGATAGACAGCCAGCACCCATGATCACCCTACTGTACCCCTGTTGTATGCACCAGCAACGAACCCCCTTCCCCCCCCCCCCCCCAATTCCTTCTTTTCCTCAGAAGCAGAAGACATTGTAACCAGGGCTTTTCCCCAGCTCCAGGCAGTGTGGGTGTCATTTTTTCACTGGAAGCGTTTACTTCCGGGCTTTCTTAGTAGATGGGATTCCTCTGAATCCCTGGGCTAACCGTCTCAGCTGTGAGGCCTCAGTTATCGCCAGCCTCTAGGCAGCCCAGTACATCCTCTCCCTTCCTCCATAGGCTGCCCCAGCCAGCCTCAACTCAGCTTCTCACAGCCGGGCCTGCCTGCCTTTGCCTTGGAGGCATTACTGGTGACCCTGGGCCCACTTTCCCTTAACCCTGTTCTACCAGGGCTCATTGCAGGGGTCAGGGAGCTCTTCCCAGGAGCCCTGGGCCCTCCACTGGGATGTCCTGTGAGACTGGGGCTTCTGGCCAAGGGGTGGCCGCAGGAACTTAGCAATGAGTTAGGCATGTGTTCTGTGCTGTGGCTGCCCCCCAATCCAGGCAGTGACCGGGGGTGTGTGTCAGTGAAAGTTGACATTTGCATATTGAGCTCTTCTTGGCATGCACTGGACAAAGAGTGATGTGCTAAGGCTATGATCTCCCGGAAAAGGGCCAAGAGACCCAGAATGTTTTGTGCCTCTCTAGGGGCTGGCAGGCTGGACTTAAGCAGCATGCTATCCTGCAGCCTTAGTCTAGTTCTGGGTACAGCATTGTTTGGTGCCTCCGTTTCTCATGGGTCTATCCAGACCTCAGGATCATTAGAAACAGTTCCAGCATGTCTGGGGGTGGGGATGAGGGGCACTGTCCATTTCCCTCACTTACACACCAACATTAGCTGTGTTATCTTGAGCAGGTTACCTCTTTTCCCAATGGGTTTCCTCATCTGCAAAGTGGCAATAGTAATGGCTGTTGTGATAAGTCAAGCTTGTAAGCCCTTGGCACAGTGCCTGGCAGGTAGTAAGTGCTTAGTAAACATTTGTTACTGTTTTTCTTGTTTGCTTGAATAGCTCTTTTAATTTCCCAAAGCTTTCACACAGCTCCTACTTAAATTTTTTTTTTTTTTTTTTTTGGTTGGAAGGCCTCTCACTGTTGCGGCCTCTCCCGTTGCGGAGCACAGGCTCCGGACGCGCAGGCTCAGCGGCCATGGCTCACGGGCCCAGCCGCTCCGCGGCATGTGGGATCTTCCCAGACCAGGGCACGAACCCGTGTCCCCTGCATCGGCAGGCGGACTCTCAACCACTGCGCCACCAGGGAAGCCCGTCTTACTTAAATTTTAAGCATTATGGAACCTCTTCGTGGGTCATCAATTCCATTTGACATTTGAAGAAACAGCCACAGAGAAGTAGGATGACTTGACTGAGGTGACACGGCAATCCAGGGTCAGGTCAGATCTCCTGACTTCCAGGGGTGCTCCCTCCTGGATCCATGGAAATAAATCCAGGGACTTTACCACCTCCAGGCACAGCCCACACTCAAAGTTCCCAGAATAGGCTTTGTTCCTCTGGCATATGTTGATCCCTTGGTGAGAACTTGTAGTAAAAACTTATTCCTTCCTCAAGGTCCTGCTCAAATGTTATTGGCTATGTAAAGGAAATTCTCTACCTTCCCAGACTGAATTAATCCTTCTTGCCTTGTATTTTGGACAGATATCCGGGTAGGTACTTGATATTGTAGTGCAGCTGAATTGTAATTGACCATGAATTTTGCCAAGTAAAAAACAATATCTTTGTATCCCAAACAGTTCAGAGTAGGTGCTCCTTAAATATGTGTTGAATTAATAATACTAATAATAGTACAAGTAAATATGATCCCATTTAATTCTTACAACAACCCTATGAGCTAGGTACTATTATTGTCCCCATTTTCCAGATAGGAATACTGAGGTTTCGAGGAGTTAAGTAACTTGTCTGAGGTCACACAGCTAGAAAGTGGCTGGACTGCGACTTGAATCTAGATCTTACTATCTCCAGAGCTGAGCTCTTAACCAGTTCTGGGTTCTCTCATACCCAGTTCTGGGTTCTCTCATACCCATTCACATGGAGCTTTTTCTCCAGGTGATAAATACCTATCCTAAAGTTTCTCAGAAGCTGCTCCAGGCCTGCCTGCCAAGAGGGAAGAGTAAGAGGCAGCTGGGGAGTTGCGGGCTGAGCTGGAACAGAAGAACGTGAATAAGGCTCATTGCCTCTATGAAGTTAAGAGGCAAATGTCTTTGACCCCCCTCTCCCTGAGCAGCTGCGTGGGTCAGCCACATATAATGCTGTGGCATGCTGGAAAGCCTTTGCGAAATGGTATCTATTCTCTTGTAGTTGGCCTTTTCCAGGGCCCACGAGTCAGTGGACCTTTGCATGGCCCCTCGCCTGCAATTGCCTCAAGGATAACGCTTTAGGAAACACTTCTTGCCTATTACTGCATCAAGTAAATGGAAGTTACCAGTGTTCATCCAGGACCCAGAGTTGGGTCTCACCAAATGACTCTGGGGGGAGATTTCTACATGGAGAAACACCAGTGATAACTTCAGTGGGACTGAAACTAAAGATGTGTGTATAAAGGATAGCTGGAGCTTCTGGGACAGCAAGCTACACAGAAGGGCCCATGTGACTTTGCAGAAGGTCACATAACTGTGTTTGGGCATTGGGATCACCATGACATGTCTCTTAACCCAGTTTTCTAGTTACTTTCAAGGAAGAAACCCATGGCTCCTGCTCAAGGCTCTCATTACAGAGTTTTAGGATTGGAAGGGACTTTAGAAATTAGCTAACCCAGCAAATATATAATATTCATCTTCCCCTACCCAATCCTGTGCCCATAGCAATGGCAGACATCACTAATTGATGGCAGCGTTCTCTCCAGAAAAGCCTAAATGCAGCCTCAGAATCCTTTAATACTTAGTGGTCCAAGCAGTATGGAGTTGGCCATAGACTCCAACCAGAACCTTTAACTTTTAGCTTAGTTCTCTTCACATGGTTCCTTCCTGGGTCTGAGGGAATGGGGAACTTGAGGATCCTGCCTGGGAAATATTGGAGCTTCTGTTTTTATTGGATGTTAATAGGGGCAACCAAAGTCTTGGACAGGACGCTAGATTAAAGATACGAAGTTAAGGTCTGGTCTTGATGTTGCCACAAAGGAGCTGAGTGATCTTAGGCAAGTCGTAACCTCCTTGGATCTCAGTTTGCCTCATCTGTAAAATAAAGGGCTTGAGAGGGGACCACATGATTGCTGTGGACCTTCTTTCGGAAGTATGGCTTTGAGATGTTTTGGTATGTCGAGATATGTCGCGGAGATATATGTTTCTTGCTCCTAGGAGGCAGTGTCTATATGCCCTATCTCACCAAGGGCAGATGTGTGACAATCATGCTGCCACTTCCCACTGCCATGCCTGTAGCTTATATTGGCAATGTGGACCCCATGTGGACTCAATCTTAGAATCCTCTTCTCAATCTTGAGAATCCTCTTCATCCTTTTTGGTGGGGTGGGGGAATCTAGGCAGCCACTACCGATTGATTAAAGTTCGTGAGGCAAATAAAAACTATTTGCCATCTGTTACGGCCTGAATCGCGTCCCTCCAAAATATTCATGTTGAAGTCCCAAGTACCTCATAATGTATTTGGAGAGAGGGTCTTTACAGAGGTGGTTAAGTTAAAATGAGGTCATTAGGAAGAGCCCTAATCCAATATGACTGGTCTCCTTATAAGAAGAGATAACTTGGACAGAAATACGTACAGAGGGAAGATGATGAAGGTGCCGGGAAAGGATGATCATCTACAAGCCAAGGAGAAAGGCCTGGAACAGATCCTTCCCTCATGGTCTTCAGAAGAATGTCACCTCCTTGATCTTGGACTTGTAGCCTCCAGAACTATAAGAAAATAAATCTCAGTTGCCGAAGTCACCCACTCTAGGGTATCTTGTTAGGGCAGCCCTAGCAGACTCATATATGGTCACTTGCCTACATGGAGTCTGGCAGGAAAGATGCAAACAAAAATACAAAATTGTGAGAGCAGTTCACTTTGCCCTCATTCACCTTGTAAAGCCTGGCCTTGAAGACCTGATAGGGTTTTATTGTCAAGGAGCCAGGAAAGTAAAACTTGGAGAGCTATTCCCCTAATTCTATGGCCTTGGGTGAGTCCTTAAACTTCTCTGGACCCCATGTCCTCATCTGTAGAGTGAGACATTTAGATTGGAGCAGATGTCTTCAAAATACTTTATTCAAACAAAATCTTAGGCAGGGGCTTCCCAGGTGGCACAGTGGTTGAGAGTCCGCCTGCCGATGCAGGGGACGCGGGTTCGTACCCCGGTCTGGGAGGATCCCACATGCTGCGGAGCGGCTGGGCCCGTGAGCCATGGCCGCTGAGCCTGCGCGTCCGGAGCCTGTGCTCCACAACGGGAGAGGCCACAGCAGTGAGAGGCCCACGTACCGCAAAAAAAAAAAAAAAATCTTAGGCAGAAACCAAAGAAGTAAAACCTGGATAAACATGAAGCTGTTTGGATAGAGGTGGAAGTGGGGGACCTGGGACTGTCTTCTTTCCTCTATCCCCTGGATCCTTAGCACAGCTAGGATGACAAAGGCCCCATCCCAGATCAGAGGTTCTGCAAAGTCAGGAGTCTAACATCTGAGTCCATTGGACTGTGGGACCCTGGGGAGAGGAGCTGTCTCTTAATTAACTTAGCATAGTGCCAGGTTCACAGCAGGTACTCAATAAATGTGAAAAGAAGGGAGGAAATGAAATGATAGAAAAAAGGAAGAGAAGAAAATATTGCTACAGAGTTCTAGAGGGGGCCTGAGCCATTCAGATATCCTTAGGATGTTCTTTTTCGTTTTGCTTTGACCTAGAACTTTCTTGCCTTTTCTAGAAACTAAGGCCACAAACTGAAACTCAATCAGGCACTGGAGAAGTAGAGGTGATTGGAAATGGACTTAAATCTCCAACGAGGCCAAAGGGTTAAATCGCTGTTTCAGACCAATTGGGGATTGGCTGAGAGTTAAAAAGGGAAGTTGGGAACTGGTTGGGAGCTAGGGAGGCAGGTTTTCTTCTGGGCTGCTTGCTAAGGGTTTGGCATTTCACCTGCTAGATGGCGCTGTCCTCTAAGGAAAGACGCCAGCTCTGCTCTAGCGGGGCTCACTCAAGGAACCAGGAACAACTGAAGTTGAAAAGAATTGATGGGCAAGAGGCAGAGGGGATGGAGGATAGCCCTTTCCGCAGCAGCAGCATCTCCTTTTGCGGTGGCTCTGGTTCCCTTTATTGATCTTATTTTTCAGCATGCGTGTTCATATACCACACCTGAAAAGTCACAGGGCCTTTTGCTCTGAACTAAAGTGAATAAGAAATTGTGTGTGTGTGTGTGTGTGTGTGTGTGTGTGTTTTGTGAGGAAGGGACAGGGAAGGTCACTGAGGCTACAACTTACAAATGACATGCCCCAGCCCTGGTGTTTGGCCTTGACTTAAATGAGATCAGTGGGAAAAAGAAACAGTCAGTCCTTTCTCCATGCTGCCTGCCAAGCTGGACGCCTCAGACTCCTTGAGCTTTACTCCAAAGCCACTAGCTCAGCTCCAAATTGCGGGGGCATACTGCTTGTAGGGACCGAGGCTCCCTCTCCCCGGGCACTGTTAGTGTTAGGCTGATGTGCTGGCTCTGGGTCTGCTGAAATCAGGGATGTGGCCTGCAACTACTCCCACTCTATCAGCAGCCAGAAGGAAGGAAAACAAAGATAAGGGCTGGGGGGATGGAACCAGCAGGGGACCTAAGAGGAGGGACGGGAGGGTTGAGGAAAGACAGGGGACAAGGGAACAAAGAACAGAGGTGAAGGGTGAAGGGGATGGGGGGGGGTGAGAGAGGGACACGTAGGACCAGGTGTCCAGAAAGAAAGGAAAGGGCCATGCAGGGGAGCCAGTGGAGGAGAGAGGATGGATCAGTGGAGGAAATGAGAAGACCAGGAAGCCGGAGTGGAGCTTTCAAGTCGGTACTAAAGCCAGGAAACTTAAAAAGCAGGGGAAGGAGGTTCTGTCAGGAAAACAGGAAAACAGAGGAAGAGGAAGCCTAGTAATTAGAGAAAACCTGACCAAGGGCCCAAAAGGAGAGGAAAACCACTGTGACAGGGAGGTTGCAGAAAAGCAAGGCAGCAGGTAGTGGTAGCAAGCTTTGAAGCAGGAGGGTGGAAGCAAGGGAGGCAGAGAGCAGTGCCGGGAAGGAGAAAAGGAACGAGGAGATGGAATGCGCAAAACCCAGCACGGTGGAGAGCAAGGGAACTGGGAAGGAACCAGTAAAAGAATGCTAACCTTATGGTCGTAAAAACCAGAATGTGTGTATTTTGGCCTGCGGCCATGGTCCAGGAGACACAGCGTGACTTTTAAGCAAGTCGTGGAGTGGTTGTGTCCACACGTTAGTAGCTTGTCCTGGTCTGCTGCTTTGAAATGCAGCTGCTCTGAGTTGCCCACTTGTTGGCTGGTAGCCTGTTACTGGGGACATCAGATGAAACCCACTCTCCACACCTAAGGTATCCCCGCTCAATTTATGGTGCTCTAAGTTCAGAGGCACCAACTTTTCTTCCAGGGCAGTCGCTGCCTTTGCAGGCCAAGAGTTGAGATGTGTGTGTATCCTGCGGGGTGACCTGCTCACTGTCTCTTGAATCAATGGTCCCTTGGAGGATGTTTCTCGCTGGGACTGGTGCAGAGGCTCTGGAAGGGCAGAGGGGGTGATATGTTAAAGGTAATACAGGATGGAGGTTAAGGGAAGGGACCCTGGAGTCTGATAACCACAATTTGGTTCCTTGTTTTACCATTTTACTGTATAAACTAGCATATATTTCTTAGCCTCTCTGAGCCTCAATTACTCATCTGTAAAATCGGGCTCCTAATTATACCTATCTCATAGGGTTCTGATGAATCTTAAACGAGATAATCTGTGGGGCTAGCAGAGTGGCTAGATCATATAGATGCTCATTAAATGTTAGCTGTTCTTTTTATTACGGTTTAAAGACCAGATAACTCTGTGTGTGTGTGTGTGTGTGTGTGTGTGTTTGGGGGGATCAGTCCTTGAATGAAGAGTAAGGGGCTTAGATTTTTTTTTAAATTTTATTTAATTTATTTTTTTATACAGCAGGTTCTTATTAATCCATTTTATACATATTAGTGTATATATGTCAATCCCAATCTCCCAATTCATCCCAACACCACCACCACCCTGCCAATTACCCCCTTGGTGTCCATACGTTTGTTCTCTACATCTGTGTCTCTATTTCTGCCCTGCAAACCGGTTCATCTGTACCGTTTTTCTAGGTTCTACATATATGCGTTAATATACGGTATTTGTTTTTCTCTTTTGGACTTACTTCACTCTGTATGACAGTCTCTAGTTCCATCCACATCTCTACAAATGACCCAATTTCATTCCTTTTTATGACTGAGTAATATTCCATTGTATATATTTACCACATCTTCTTTATCCATTCATCTGTCGATGGACACTTAGGTTGCTTCCATGACCTGGCTATTGTAAATAGTGCTGCGATGAACATTGGGGTGCATGTGTCTTTTTGAATGATGGTTTTCTCTGGGTATATGCCCAGTAGTGGGATTGCTGGGTCATATGGTAATTCTATTGTTAGTTTTTTAAGGAACCTCCATACTGTTCTCCATAGTGGCTGTATCAATTTACATTCCCACCAACAGTGCAAGATGGTTTCCTTTTCTCCACACCCTCTCCAGCATTTGTTGTTTGTAGATTTTCTGATGATGAAGAGGCTTAGATTTGAAGGTATTTTAGCAAGAGAACGATCTGTGCAAATCATTGTTTGTGAAAATAGATCCAGCAGTGACATATGGCTCCTTTGGGGAATAGGAGAGACCATTTTGGTGACCAGAGCATGCATGAGATAGTGGGTGCCTGGACTAGGGATGGGGGTGGTGCTGAAAAAAATGTAAAGGGTATTTTGAGAGGCAGCCCAAACCCCAAAACCTTTATGATTGGATGGACAGGTGGTGGGAGAGGGACATTTTAAGCGTGACTCCAAGGTTTGGGGGCCTAGAGCAGGGGTCAGTGGGAGCTCTCAAGCTAAGAATGATTTTTTACATTTTTAAAGGATTGTTAAAAAAAAACAAAGAAGAACTCATGACAGAGAAAGGATGTGGTCTGCAAAGCCTAAAATATTTCCTATTTAGCCCTTTACGGAAAGAGTTACCCTATCTCTGGCCCAGCCTATGGTATCAGAAGATGACTTTGCCCCAGAAATCAGGAAGCCTGGAGAGGTACAATGTCCCCCAGAAAATTAGAGCATTGGGACTAAAGCTGGAGCGAGGTTTGTGTGAAAAATATACAAATTTGGGTCATATATTCATTCCACAAATATTTTTTGAATGTGGCTCAGGAGATTGACAGACCTGGTTGAATCCTGGCTCCATCTTCCTACCTGTCACCTTCACCAAGTTATGAATCTCTGTGTGTCTCACTTCTTTCCACTTGTAAAATGTGGATGACAATTATACTTACCTCCTGGAATTTTTTTTGGAAGATTAAATGTGATAAGACATGTAAAGCCTTTAGGCAGTGTCCGGCACACACCGCATAATAAATATTAACTTTTATTGTTATTGGGAACCTAGAAGCCCGGAGATGGAAATGAACATGGCATGTGCTAAACAACAGTAAGAGGGTGAACTGGTTTGATAAATAACAGTAAGCAAATATCACTTGCCATTATTATTATCATCAATATCATCACTCTTTTCCTGTTGTTAGAACTTGGGGTCTGGTCTTGGGACCTCAGTGTTCTCATTCGTAAAGCATGAGGTTTGCTAAGATCCCTTCCAGCTCTGTCTTTTTAATTTTTTGTCAATTCCTTGGTCCTTCCCCATTTCACTTTCTCCCTTCCCTCTGTGCAATTACAAACAAACTTAACTCTCTTTGACATTTCTGACGGCCAGGTCATCTCTTCCCCATCCTCTTTAAAAATCCTGATCATGTAAGAGCTGATTCTGTTTTCCCTCCATTCCCAGTGAGCTCTTCCTTTTGCAGCCCCTCCCCCTTCGGGCATTTCCAACAAAAGAGTCTGGTCATTTTTCATGCAGTATCAGCCAAACGTCAGCCTCTGAAGCATTTGTCCTTGATTCTCTGAGTGTCGGAAGTTCTCCGTCTTCCCACTAGGACTTTCTGAGAGCATGGAGTGGATCCCAGAATTTCTAATCCTCCCTGCTGCAACTGAGCCTCTTCCCACACTTTGAGAAAAAGGATTGGGAAAAAAATGCCTGTGGAGGAGTAAGGCCTGGCCGGCTCGCTGCTGCGCGGGGTTTGTGCTGGCCCGCAGCTGTGCCCCGCCGGTTACCTACTGCTGCTTTGAGAGGCCAGTCGGGGGAGAGAGATTAGGGCCATCAAGATAAGGCAGAGAATATTCAAACTGGAGGCAAAAAGGGGCTTGTTTTTCCAATAGTAAGTAATCAGGGAACGGGAGGAGGTAATTTGCAGATTAGGAAAGTGAACAAAGAACATAAAATTAACTTTATAGCAAAGAGGAGCACAGTCTGTTTGAAGAAATAAACCTCCATAAAGCATTATTGTTGATAAAATCAGACTGTTGATTTAAACTAAATAGGAAATATGACCAAATCAGGGTGAGGAGGGGGGTTCAGTGGAAGCTGGGGTTGAAACTTCAGGAGGGGATGGAAGGCTTGTTTGGGCTTGAGAGACCTGATGTGGCATGGTGTGTGTGTGTGTGTGTGTGTGTGTGTGTGTGTGTGTGTGTGTGTG
>NW_020837989.1:998766-1090830 GCF_003676395.1 Aethalodelphis obliquidens | reverse complement strand
TGTGTGTGTGTGTGTGTGTGTGTGTGTGTGTGTGTGTGTGTGTGTGTTGATATGTGTGTATGCACGTGCATGTGTGTTGAGGGAGAGATGTAGTATTAAAGCAAGGATGGCATAGATAAGAGGAATGTGCCTTTCCAAGTCACCTAAACTGCCTTCATTTTGGGATTGCCTTTATTTCAGTGGATAAGAACAGATACTACACTTGATCTTAGCCAAAAGGCCAAGAAGTGATAAGATTATCTTTATTTTAAAAGTGGCCCTGACTTCCAAGCACTGGTAGACAGCACATATGCTCTTGCACACAGCCAGTCCCAACCCTACCTTCTCCTATTTTTAATTCTCAAATACCCACCTGAAACACCAGTAACTCTCCCTGTGAACACCAGTACTGACCTAGGTACCAAAGTCCAGGAATTCCAAGGTCATGCCTTTGATCCCAAGGAGGTTTGGGCAGGGCTTCTCTCCCCTTTATCACAGACAGGTTGGCCAAATTAAGGTAATACCCCTGCAGCGGGCAGTGAGAAATCCACCTCTGTGCTGTTAGCTGCCCTATAGTTCTCTGTGCTGAGCCTTCCTGACCCCACATGGACTAGGAGGGAACACTTACATGGTTTTTGTTGTCTTTGACTTGCTGAGGAAGGACTCTTCCCAAGGACCGAGTTGCAGAGAAGCATCCCTGTGTAGCAGTGTGTACAAGTCTTCATTTCCCCCTCTAGGTCCATTATCCTCTTTTGTCCGTCTTGCTCTGATCCCTGGAAGCCACAGCCTGGGAATTCCCTATTTTCTGGCTTTCTGGATGATCCAGCTTCTGAGAGGCACCTTATGAGAGGCCGGAGGAGAGAGAGAGGGCAGGCTGCAGACTGGCAGTGGCTTTCTCTTCTGAAGTCCAGAGCTCTCGAACTATAGCTTAAGGCTCAGCTACGGGTTTCTCTGGGTTCGGGGCATTAGCCTTGTCCCTTCAGGCACAGAGGTGGTCCTGGCCCCCCTGCAGCTGCTGCACCTGGAATGCATCACCAGCCTTTGTTGGCTTCCTTTAAATGTGTCCTTGCTTTTAACAATCTTTTCATTATGCTCTCTTCTAATACTCCTACTTGAGTGTGCCATTCTTGTAGGACCCTGGTGGATACAAGTGATTGCAAGTTCCTGTCTGGAAATGAGAAAGCCTGGGTCATTGTAGGTCATTGGGCAAGTTGCTTCTCCGTACTCACCTCAGGTTCTTCATCTGTGAAATGGGCATGATGGTGAGGTCATCTTTCAGCTAAAACATGCTAAGATTCTGTTTCCGCTAGTGGTGTAGGGGGCAGGGCTTTGGAGGAAAAAGAAACAGGTTTGAATCCTGGTTTTGACACTTACTAGGTGTGTGGCCTTGGCCAAGTCTTAATCTCTTTGAATCTTTGTTTTCATCATCAGTAAAACAGGGAAGATAACCCTTTCCTTGCAAGTTGAGGGGGAGGGTTAAAATTACATGTATGGAAGCAATTAAAGCAGTTCTCATGATACAGAAGGCATCCAATCCACGTGAGAGCCTTTCTCTTCTTTCCAGGCTATCTTGAAGGGAAAATGCCTGAGCACGAGGGGAAAGAAGTTTGTAGCTTCTGGAGGTTCCCATTCTTTTCACCTCTAAGTCTGTTTATTTATATTTGCTGACATCTCAGGTTACAGACTCCCATTCATTTATCCTTTCCAATCTGTCTAGTCCTTGAAGATTTCTCCCTGGAACCATTCCTTTAAAAGGAGGGCAGGAGGGAGACGCAACAGGGAAGACATATGGGAACATATGTTTATGTATGACTGATTCACTTTGTTATAAAGCAGAAACTAACACACCATTGTAAAGCAATTATACCCCAATAAAGATGTTTTAAAAAAAAAAAAAAAAAAAAAAAGGAGGGCAGGCCTGTGGTTAGCTGGAAGGAGGGAACCAGAAGAAGCAGACCCTGGGCACCAGGCCACTCTCTAGCCTGGCGTTCTGACCAGAACAGGGATTTCTTTCAGTTCAGAGCTCTCTGGGACAGCTGACACATTTCAGGGACCTTCCCTTTCCTTCTTTATGCAGATGTCACCTTTATAACTGAAGGGCTGGGACTCTAATTTTTCATCGTAATTGCTTATACGTAGATTTTAGGACAAAATGAGCCCTCAATCAACCCAATCCGTAGTCCTGCACAACCCCAAACTTGCCATGATTTTTTTTTTTTTTTTTTTTGCGGTACGCGGGCCTCTCACTGTTGTGGCTTCTCCCGTTGCGGAGCACAGGCTCCGGACGCGCAGGCTCAGCGGCCATGGCTCATGGGCCCAGCAGCTCCGCAGCATGTGGGATCCTCCCGGACCGGGGCACGAACCCGCGTCCCCTGCATCGGCAGGCGGACTCTCAACCACTGTGCCACCTGGGAAGCCCTTGCCATGATTTTTGTATAGAGATTTTTTAAAAAGTGTATACAGTGGGACTTTTGAAATTTTTGTTTGAAGTTTCAGTATTTAAATGTGTGCCCCACCACAGATAGATCCAGATGTGGACAAAGCTGTGAGTGAAAGGAAGTTTATCTGTAGTTTCTTCCATTCATTCTCAGTGTTCACTTTTTTCATTTCAGCATCTCAGTCTCCAGACACTCAACATCTATAACTGCCCATAGTTGACCAGAGATCCTCTGGCCAGGATCTTTTCCAGGATCAAATAGACCCTTGTAATTCTGCCCTTATTGAATATAAACTTACATATCTTCGGTCTGTCAATAGCCACTGAGTGCTTTCAAGTATATGATAATTTGACCCATTCTTCTGTCTATCCATCCATTCATCTACCCGCCAACTTAACCAGCCAATTGACAAATATTGGTTGGGAGCCTCTTATGCACAAAACGTGGTAGGCTTTCTATAATAATTTTGTAAAAGTGTTAGTCACTGTTCCAGACTTAAGAAATATACAGTATATTAGCAGACTCAAAACAAATAAAGGTAAAATGTTCTCTCACAATACCAATGCAAGCAAGGGCTAAGTGTCCACTAGTATTGGGGAAAGCTACCAGAGAAGGTATGGGAGCAGGGGAAATGGGAAAAAAGTAGGACATAGAATTCTAAAAGTAGACCTGTTTGGGTGGACTGGAGCATTTGAATAAGTAGCTGTGGTAAGATTGGAAAGACTGATCAGGACTGGTTTCTGGAAAAGGGGCTGGAATGTGAAGCTGAGTAGTATAAGCATTTCCTACATGTCATGAGAGCTCCTGAAGATTTTTCTAGCTGGAAGAGTTATCTATTGAATAGTAGAAGTGTGCAGAGTGTTTTAGAATTTGGAGTGTTTGTATTATCTGTTGACTCACTGATTCATAGATTCATGCAACAAAAATTTAGTGAGCTCTACTGTGTGCTAAATTCAGTGATCGTGGCTGGACACTAGTTCTTATGGCTTAGTTCCCAGAGAAATCAAAGGAGCCCTTGTTTCGGGGAGAGTTTCTTATTTATCAAGACCAAATAATTAACCTAGAGAACAAAACCATTGCAGTTAACTCTTTTTTTAAAAAAAATTTATATTGTAAAATTAAACACAGATACAGAAAACCAACCCAAAGAAATGTGTGACTTAGTGAATTATTATACAGTGAATACCCTTATAACTACCACCCAAATTAAGAAATAAGAGTGCCAGCCTGCCCTGTAACTCCTCCATGTGCCTCACCCCAACAGAGTTCCTCCCTATCTCCAGAGGTAAGCACTATCCTGACTTTTATAGTAATCTAGTCCTTGCGTTTATTTGTGGTTTTGTCACTCAAGTGTGCATCCCTAAACCCTATAGTTTAGTCTTGCCCATATGTTTCTTTTTTAATTGGAGTATAATTACTTTACAATGTTGTGTTAGTTTATGCTGTACAGTGAAGTGAATCAGCTGTATGTATACATATATCCCCTCCCTCTTGGACCTGCCTCCCTCCTCCCCCCCGCATCCCACCCATCTAGGTCATCACAGAGCACTACAGCAGGTTCCCACTAGCTATCTATTTTACACATGGTAGTGTATATATGTCAATCTAAGTCTCCCAATTCATCACAGCCCCTCTTTCCCCCTGTGTCCATGAGTCCGTTCTCTACATCTGCATCTCTATTCCTGTCCTGCAAATAGGTTCATCTGTACCATTTTACTAGATTCCACATATATGCATCAATATATGATATTTGTTTTTCTCTTTCTGACTTACTTCACCCTGTATGACAGACTCTAGGTCCATCCACATCTCTACAAATGACCCAATTTTGTTCCTTTTTATGGCTGAGTAATATTCCATTGTATATATGTGCCACACCTTCTTTATCCACATTTAGGTTGCTTCCATGTCCTGGCTATTGTACATAATGCTGCAGTGAACATTGGAGTACATGTGTCTTTTTGAATTATGGTTTTCTCAGGGTATATGCCCAGTAGTGGGATTGCTGGGCCATATGGTAATGCTATTTTTAGTTTTTTAAGGAACCTCCATGCTGTTCTCCATAGTGGCTGTGTCAATTTACATTCCCACCAACAGTGCAAGAGGGTTCCCTTTTCTCCACACCCTCTCCAGCACTTCTTGTTTGTAGATTTTCTGAAGATGCCCATTCTAACCGGTGTGAGGTGATACCTCATTGTAGTTTTGATTTGCATTTCCCTAATAATGTTGAGCATCTTTTCACGTGCCTCTTGGCCATCTATATGTCTTCTTTGGAGAAATGTCTATTTAGGTCTTCTGCCCATTTTTGGATTGGGTTGTTTGTTTCTTTAATATTGAGCTGCATGAGCTGTTTGTGTATTTTGGAGATTAATCCTTTGTCAGTTGCCTTTTAGGTCTCTTTTAATGTATAGTTTCCCCCTCCACCTTTTTCTTTTTCTTACAATTTATCAGTGGATAAATCTGGGCCATTTGACTTGTCAAGTTTTTTACAGTCAGATTTGCTGACTGCTCACTCATGGTGCAGTTCAGTGTGTTCCTCTGTCTTCTGTATTTCCTGCAAATTGGGAGCTGGATCAAGAGGCTTGAAGTGATACAGGTTCGAGCCCTTTAACAAGGTTATAGGTGGTGTTATGTCTTGTATCTGGTTCATGCTGTTTTTTGATGTTAGTTAAAGCATGTGCTCAATGTCTGCATTCAGTAATTCTCATTGGGAGTTTAAAATAGTAATATTTTAATTCTATAATTTCTTTTTATTTATCACCTGGGATACATTTTAAAAGTACAAAGGGACACTTTCTCTCATCTGCTATTTTGTTACACAGTACTACAGTTCTTGTAGGATAGGTAGGATAAGGTATGATTATTTCCTTTTATTTACCCAGTTTTCAGGATAACAACTGGATCATTGTTTTCTCCGAAGTTAACCAATTATTACTTTAAAAATATGTCATGAATTCATGGATTTATATGTATTTGATGAGTTTCAATCTACTGCACAGCTCAAATCTTTGGCCAGTGGGAAACTCTTCAAGGTGCTTCCTGAATTCTTTTGACATGACCCAGTGGCTTTTGACAACTTCCTTCTAACTTTATGTCAAGATGTTCCAAACTCATGGATATTTCCCGCTGCAGACCTGGAATTAGCCATTTATCCAAGAAATCCTGGTTTAGCTCAATGGGATATGTCATTTGAAGATCAAATATGAGTGCTAGAGATGTTTACAGCTATTGGGTCAATTTTGTTTCTAAATCCTTTTAGTGGAAAAAGCTGGAATAAACAAATACCTCATGAGTTTGTACTGATATTTCTAATTCAGATTTATATTTACAGGGTGTTTACTTAACATCTCCTATTTTGCCTTAGTAGCTCCTTTCTTGTACCAGAAAATTCTTGAAGATGCAAGGGATGGTAGAATTAGAATACCTCACTATTAGCATTTGCTTTTTTCTACTTCACATATACAACATTCTGAGAATAATAATAGTTGTACTATCACTGACATTATTATCACTGAAAGGAGATAAAACATTTCTTTGCATATGCTAATCATCTCTCCATTTTTATAGTTGTAGTATATTTGCATTTTAAATCATATAGCCATTATGTACTAGAGTCTCTACCTTTTAACCCTCATTTAGTCATTTAACTACAAGTAACTATATATCTAATATTCACCAGCAATACCTGTCTGAAACTTGTTCTTTAGTAGACTCCTTAGGAGGGGCTCATGGGAATAATATTCTTTGAGTCTTTGCATGTTATTAGCAGTTTGTGATTTCCTGGATAAAAAATCCTTAGTTCACATTTTCTCTCCTTGAATATTTTAAATACATTACTGTAATTTCTTCTGGCAAAAAGCTTTGCTGTCAAAAAAAAAATCAGAGGAAAATTTAGTTTGATTTCTCTTACATGTTCCTTTTGCCTAGATATCCAGATTTTTCCCTTTTCTTTTAAATACAATAATTTTTCTAGACTACGTCTTGATTTTGGTCATTCTGGGTCAGTATTCTCAAGTATATGCTATGTTCTTTCAATAAATAGTTCAAATCATTTTTTATATTGGGATAACTTTATTGAATTACAGTTCTTGGGTTTTTTTGGTTTGTGATTCCTATTTTCCCTTGCTTTCTTCTTCAGGGTCTCCTATTAGTTGTGTACTGGATCCTCTTTGCCTGTCTTCCAGTTTACTCTTTTTAATGTAAGTTCCAATTGTTTGGATTTTGTGATAATGCATAAGAGGTCTGGACAAATGTATGTCTTTTTAAAAGCTGATTTATGATTTGGTGTAATGAGTGACAATTTTTTAATATTGTTTTCATTTTATTAAGGGGCACTGGAGAAATTGAACTATAGTCTCCATTGAACAGTATGCATTTACAGTACAACAGCAGGCCAGCAGAAAAAACAGTTTGGTACCCTGATACTTCTTGTATTACACAGTCTAAAAATCTGAGACTGACACTGGAGTTAAGAACTTCCTACCTTTATGGGATTAGAAATATTTTCTTTGGTTTTACCGATCATTAAGGCCTATTAGGAGCACAAAACCTCACTTTCATCAAACGTATACATTTAAGGAGATTTCATTTATTTGTTTCACAATAGAACCTAAAGTAGGAAGGATGAGGGTGGCTCTCAAGGCAGGCGGAATGATATGAACAAATGCATGGAAGCCAGTCTGAGCTGAATATGTTTTGTAGCTTAGTAGAATAATTTTTAATGGAGAAGGGATAAGATAAATATCCCTCAGCATCCTATGTTCTATGTGGTTTGAAGTAACATCATTCATTCTAATAGTATGAAGTTGCTGATCCACATGACCTGGACTTTTATATTAGTTTCCTGTTGCTGCTGGAATGAATTAATTACAAATCTAGTGACTTAAAACAATACAAATTCGTTCTCTTACAGTTCTGGAGGTCAGAAGTCCAAACTGGGTTAAAATCAAGGTGGGTTAAAATCAAGTGTTGGCAGGGTTTCTTCTTACGTTCTGGGGGCAGAATTTGCTTCCTTGCCCTTTTTAGCTTCTAGCCGTCAGTATTTCTTTGCCTGTGGCCCTTTCTTCCATCTCCAACTTGTATCACTCCAGTCTCTGCCTCCGTCATCACATTATCCTCTCCTCTCTGTAGCCAAGTCTCCCTCTGTGTTCCTCTCATAGGGACACTTGTGATTGCATGCAAGGCCCACCTAGATAACCCGGGATAATCTCTCCATCTCAAGATCCTTGACTTAATCACACCTGCAAAGTCCCTTTAGCCATGTAAGGTAAGATTCATGGAGTCTGGGGATTAGGATATCTTGGAGGGGGCCACTATTTAGCCTACCATATGCGTAAGCTTTTTGAACAAAAGAATGCCTAATAACAGAGAAAAGTAAACTCATTTCCAGGTTAGTGATAAGGCTGAAGCTCAGAATAGTCTCTGGGAAGCCTGCAGGACTCATGTTTTACCTTAACATTTTTAAAATGTTTGAATTTTCTAGTTTACATTTATGCTTACTAACTAATAAGAAGAATAATCTCCCTAACCTACTTCCCTGCACCAAAAGGAAAGGTGATCTGAGAGGATGTGCCCTGATTCTTCCATGGCTGTAAGGACTCTGGAATACTACATCACACCCTAGTAATAACTGTATCTAATTTGGGTGGCATGGCATCACATCATAGGAAAGAGTACAAATTAAAAGCTGTTATTAGTCCCAAATATAGCTGAGTCAGGCCTTGCCCAATAATCTGGGGGGAGAGTATCCTCCATACATTCTGACTGTCTCTTGTTCAGAATCCCCATTCATGCCTGAGTCCCTTGAATGAGGCAGGAAGTCTCCATGGGGCATGAGATAAAGACAGCCAATAGGACTTGCTCTTCAATTAGAAGTGAGTCCCTGGAGATCGTGGATACCCCCTTCTCCAGTGTTGAGTCAAGAGCTGATCCTCATGGTATGCTCATCTGTGAACTGAATCTCAGAATGAACCTTACTTGCTTTCCTGACCCAGGGTTCATGCATGGGCTCTCTTTCCCACTGGAGGGCTTGCCGTGCGCAGAATCAGCATCCTGGGCGTGGTTTCTACTGAAGAAAGAGTGAGGGGCCTTCTTTCTGCCCTGTAGCTCTTTGCATGATAGGCCATGCATAGTTATTATGCATGCTTTCCTTCCTCCTCCTCCAGCACCAGCCCCTTCTGCTCTGTAACGGCTCAGGGTCCCAGGACAGTTGAAATGTGACCAGCAGGGTGTTATTTTTAACTTCTCCACACATCGCAGCTGAGGCCTTGGCCCCCATACAGTTGTATCCATGGCCACTGTTTCTTCCTCTCTGAGGAGGCAGATATAAAACCTGTGCCTGTGCCTGGAGTGGAGGGGGCAGGAGGTCCAGTTGTTGTCTCCCAACCTCCTGGTCTACCCGGCTCTGCTCGCTGTGGTGTGTAGTGCACAATATGGCACTTCATAAAATGTGGTACAGACCAGCTACATCACCACTGCTTTTACGCTTGCTTCCAGACATCCTGGGCTTGAAATAAAGGTACTGTACTACTGTACTCTTTACCGTACTGTACAGTAAAGTACACAAAAGCACAACCACTTGTAGAGGACTCACGCAGGTGACAATGTACACCAGACACATGAACTAACTTACATGATTGGACGTGCGAACGCACACTTGCATCTTTGAAAGTTCGCAACTTGAAGGTTCGTATATAGGGGACTTACTGTATTCGTGTGTGCGGCACACTGCTATTAGCCTGTTTTGTTCCATGATAAAGACTACATGTGTCAGGCCCTATGTGCTCATGTTTAGGCCAAGAAGAGAATTATATTGTCCAGAATTGCTCTCCCTTTCCCTCTTACTAGAGCCAGCCTTCCTCTCCCTCCCTCCAGAGCCAGCTGAGGGTCCTCTCTCAGGGGAGGGAGTGGGTGGACAGAAATCCATGGTGGATAGCCTAGTGGATAGCCCAGGAAAAGAATGGATCAGCTTCTAATTATTTCTCTCTTTAAGGGACTTGCCCTAGAATGTCAGAGAATCTCTGCGACCTATTAAAAATCTAATGCATTACATATATATATACACATATACATATATACACACACATGTATATACACACACACACATATATACACATACATACTATATATGATACAATATATCGTAAATATTACATATACATGTGTGTAATGCATATATATATATATATATATATATATATAAACATTTTTTTAATCTGACTTTAGTTTTGAAACTTTTCACCAGGTATTTTTGTTTCAGTTAATCACGTTTCTATTGTAGCCTGGGGACTTTTAAAAACATTTCTAGAACCCCCTATCTTGCTCCCAAAGGCTTAAGCATTATTTGATAATTAGCCTTCACAATTATGTTGTACATTTTGGAGAGAAGTGTGGGCTGGAGGAGGGTGGGAGGAAGAAAGTTGTGTGTGTTAGTTAACGTGGGAGGAATGAGGGGTATTATCTGGGGATTGGAGGAATGCTTATAAGAGAAAGAAGTTTACTTTGTCAAAATTGTGTTGGTTGCCAGTTCTCTGTGAAACCCTCACTTAAACACAGGGAAGGGAAGTGGGGGAACATTGGAAACATTCTCGCCTTTCCTAATTAAAATGATGCCAGAAAACAGGATCCACGTAGAGGCCAGCTCCGTGCCACTTAAAAAGAAATATGCTTCATTACATTTTTCTCTCCATTTCCTGGAGCTCACAATGGGAACAAGAGAAAGGAAGAAGACCTGTTAAAATTTGACATTAGTATTTTGGTACTTACCCAGCTCTTAGCATGGTATCACAATAAAATAATTCGTGCTAAAATGACAGGTTTTCTCCCTTTCTTTCTGTTCATATACAAGAAGTGTATGTGTTCATATACTTTCTGCCTCTCAAAGTCCACACACTCACGTAAGTAAAATGCAGTATCCTGTACTCCCAGAGTCTGTTCCTTTGGTTCATACTCGCTCTTGTTCTCTGGAGGAAACCATCACATTTGCATCTTTGAAGAGGTCTGTTTGCTTTGTGTTTTCATTTTATGAAAATTATTTTATTTTCTTTTTTAAAGGGAAATTTTTGTTTTGTCTTTGATTGAATCAGATTTCAACAAGTTTAGGTATGTGGCTGATTTCGAGAGTGAGAGAGAGAAAACAAGAGAGGAGACCGTGTGTTGTACTGTGTATTGTGTGCGTGTGTGCATATATGTACATACAGAGAGGGGCTGAGAGTTCTTATAGTCGAGAATGGCCCTCGGCCAAAATACTAAAATAGATGAGTTGTGTGCTGGGGGCCACTTCTTTCTTCATCACTTCTCTTCCAAATCCAAGATGTAGAGGATCACAACACTTAACCCAATCTACAGTGGAATTCCAGGCAGTGCCAGACAAAGGGAAAAGCTTGTTTTCCTGCATTTTATTACTTCTATTATTGGTTTTTGGTGGAGAGAGGAATTACTGAATTTCTTGTTCCTTCTAGAATCACATCACATATGGAGCTGCTTGAGGCTAGCCATGCTAAAAGTTTTTGCTTGGCCAGGGCAGGAAACTTGCTGTAGAGCAGGGCTTACCAGTTTAAAAGCCTACAGGAGCCATGACCGTGATGGAGATGAGGGAACCCAGCTGGGTGTGAGATAACTGGGAGTGAAGGGGGCTGTGCAAACAGGGGATCATAGCCACCCAGCTCCAGCCACAGCTGCTGGTCAGGAATGTGAGTGAGCCAAGTGTTGGCAGACCACTGATTTTTTTCTGGATTATTATGTGAAATTTCATGGTTTTAAAATGTCCATCCCTCATTCAAATTAAGAGGGAAAAAAAGCACTCTACAGATCAAATGAAACGTATCAGAGGTCTGCCTTTCTCTGCCACAGAAGAAAGAAGATTGAGTGCATTATAGCCCATGAACATGCTGCATGACATTGGAAAGGTTTGTTTACTCCTTTGTGAACCAAAGGAGTTGGGATAGATGAGCCCCAAAACTTCTTTTTGCTTGGACCCATTAGGATTTCATGACTCCTGAGTCCTCTGTACAGACCTTCAAGATCCCCTTCAACTCCTAGTATTTCATGAAGAGTTGGCCAGAAGCCCAAAAGAAGAAAAGAGAAGCAGCATATGTACACGAGGGTCGGAAAGGACTAGGTAACAGGAGATATTGCCAGCTCTCGTGCCACCACATGCTTTGGCAGAAAAGCCTTCCTTCTTCGAATTCTTTATGAGAGCCATCTTTCCCTCCCCTGAACACCTGTAGTCCTTTTTCAACCCCCTCCTTTGAATGTGTTCACTCAGTATATTTTTAATTGTCTGCCTGGGGCCAGGCATACTCTTACGGCTTCTCTCCCTTTCCCGCTTTAGTTATTTGAATAAAAGGTTAGAGAAAACTTGATTCTCCATATTTCTGGGATACCAAGGAAGGAAGACTGGTCTGTGGGATGTGCTCACTGTGAGAGAAGCAGAGTGGGCTTATACTTCACAGAGGAATACACATGGTGAGACAGGTCATCTCTTGGAGAGCCCTGACTTTGTGGAGAATGAGGTAGAGGGCCACCAGCGTGGCAGAAGACCGTGTGGTGCGTGATGCCACTCCCCTCCACTCCCCTCAGTTCTTCCACAAAGTTACCAAAGTCATGAGGTGCTTGTGCCCAGTCATGGCAGCAGGCTCAGGTGCACACAGAGAAGGCGTTTGCAGAAGTCATGGGGCGAAGCATGGGTTGCAACAAGCCATGATGCTGTCTGAGAGAATTTCTGAGATGCAGTGAGGTCTCCAAGTAAAGATCTTAGCTCAGCCGGGAGCAGTTTGAGAACAAGATCCTTGTCAGTTACTTCTGTATGCTGCATTCAGTCATCACAGAGCTTTTGCACAGAGCTGATGCTCAGTAAATACTTGCTGAATAAATGAATGAATGAATGGAGAAAGCTGTTGACTGCCAGTCCCAGAACATGGAATGCAGGCATTGCATGGATACAACAGGCTAGAAATAAAGCAGTCTGGAGAGGGTTAATTTCTGCCTTTAGCATTCACAGGAAGGATAATGTATGCTGGGACGGAAAGCACTAGTCTTTCCCTTTTGAAACCCCCCAAAAAGATTTGTCTGAAGCATGTATTTAAATGGGCAGCATACAGGTGTTTTCAGAGCTGCTCCAGCCCCAGAGAAGGCCTCAGGGCAAACCAGGGAAGACAGTACTTGGTAACGAGAAACACTCCTCACCTACTCCGCATGCTTCAGTGGGAAAATGCAAATCAACTCATTTCCGCTTTTGAGGACAACTTCAGATAGAGGGGTCCCCGGGCAAAGTAACCCCTTCAATGTGCCTAGCTGTCTTTCCCCATTGCTATCTTTTCCTGTGCTACCTGCCGAGAGCTATGGGAGGGGGGGAGGGGGCTGTGGATCGGCGGCAAGGGGGATGAGAGAGGAGACACATAGTAATGAAGAGCTGGGGAGCTGGGGGAGCAGAGGGAAGGAAGGGGGCGTTTGTGTGCAGGTACAACTTTGTGGAAAACGCCTTGAACCAGGAGGAAGAATTACCAGTTCTGACTCTGTGGTCACCAGCTGTGTGTGGCCTTGGGCAAGAGGTGGGATTCACATACAGTCAAACCGAAAGTGAATGTTGGAAGTCATGCCAATTTTACCGTTTAGGTTTTGTTGCGGTGTTTTTTGTTTTGTTTTTTTTCGTTTTTTTACATTGGCAAACTGACATCTGAACAAAGTATCCGTGGTAAGTGGAATGTGAAGATTAGAATACAGGTCTCTGGCTGCTAGAACAGAGCCCACCCGCCATCCCCAGTGTCATCCTAAAGGGTACCTGTAGAAAGAGGCCTGGGTATCCATGTTTTACAATTTGCATGTGAATGTTTGGGTGTGGCTCAGGGATCAGTTAAGATTTTCAAGACCTGAATATCTCAAAAATTATGTTGATCTCTGCTGACCCCCAACATAGTTAACTGGAAATAAAAACAATGCAAAATTGTAACTAAAGTGTAAGGAAATAGAATAAAGAATTATTTTTTCCTTTTAATTTCACTCTGATGATTTTCAAATAGCAAATTCTTTTAAAAATTTTTTGAGTGCTCCTGTTTTACCAGTGTATGTAAATACAGCACATGTATTTTCTGCCTATTGGGAAATCCAGTCTATGACTTTGAATGTCATCAGGTACTTATTTTTGAATCAGTGCGTGAGAGGGTTGTGTGAACACATGTTTGGGCAATCGTCTGCTGTTATTTTTGTGTTTATGTGGTTTTCTATGGTATTAAGTGCATGTGTTTTGAGGGGTGCATATGTATGTATAACAAATGCAGGTTTTTACTTCCTTTTTCTACAGAGTCGGGCAATCAAGTGATTGCTAAACTTGGCAGGCTGTAGTTTGCTAAATGAGATGACATGTACATAGAGCCTTTCATATGGTGGCCTGTACTCAAGGCAGAAGGTTACTTTCTTCTCACTAAGTAAAAGAACCACTCCAAACCTTTAATAGTCTGGATTAGAAAAGCATCAGGACCTGAATTTTTAGAGAAAGTGATATGTCATAGGATCAAGGAGTAGGCAGGTTGGTTTTAGGCTTTATTGATTCCCATACTTTGCTTTTTATGGATAAGGGTTAAGTAACTTTCAATTTTCCCTCAATCAACAGAGTTTACTGTAGTTCTTCTGTGCTTATATATCAGAAACTTAAGTGTGTGATATATCTATAACTACAGCTATATGTGTATGTACGTTCATACACACACACATACATACACACATACACACACTACGTGATACTGGTGGCCTTTGGTTTTGGCGTGGCTTGGCTCTCCAGGAGCTGGATGTGAGATGTCTCCCGCACATGTTGGTGTGTAATCCATAACCTGGAGTCCGTTTATGGCAAATGCTCCCTTCCTCTCAGGAGGCTTTGGCTCCCCTGAGAAGAAGTTTCTGCATGGCAGTGGGAGACACTTACTCAAACTGAAGTCTGGAATTATTCCCAGTAATCATAACAAGAGTTGGACGAATTCACTGTAGAACACCCTACATTTCTTTTCCCTCAAGTGGTTTTCTCATCTATCCTGCTACTCGATTCTCAGAAAAGATCATCCCAATACTAAGCTAGTGTTTACTGAGTCTTTAGTGTAGGCCAGTGGTTCTCAGGGGTGGCGATTTTGCCTAAGGCATCTACCTCCCCTAACAAAGGGTGTTTGAGGATATCTGGATACAATTTTGACTGCCACAACTGAGAGGGGAGGAGTGCTATCCAACAGCCAGAAGCAGAGATGCTTCTAAACAGAGTACAGTGCAAACAACTCTCCCACCCAACGAAGAATTATCGGTCCCCAAATGTCAGTCTTACAGAAGTTGAGAAACCCTGGTGAATACCAAGCTCTGTGTGCCTTCATTACAGGCTTGTCTCCATCAGTCTTCTCATGGATCCAGTGGGGTAGTACTGTTGTCCACACCCCATCTTAAAGATGAAAGGTAACATGGTGAGGAGAGAAGAAGTGATGTGATTAAGGCCACCAAATCCCACGTGCAGAACTGCATGTGAGCGAGATCCATCTGCTTCCAGACATGCAGTTTGAAAGCACCACTGTGTGGCAGACATCCTTAGTCCTGTCTGACCAGCATCCCAGAGAACTAGCCCCTCCCTCTCAAAACACTGGCCCCCCTCACAGATCTAGGTGAATTGCTCCCACACAGGGGAGACCAGTCTAGATTTTTGTCACCCTCTCCTACCAGGTGGTGTGTTCTGTGTTGAAAGTCGAAAGTCGCCTGTAGTCTAAAGTTTGTCCTTGTTTAGCCCCTTTTCTTTCTTTCCTTCATCTTCCCCTTTTGGTTTTGCTTTTCTTGCATCAGTAATCTAGCTCTCCTTCTAAATGGTAGCCTTTCTTATCCGATAGTTGGAGGGCCAGCTTCACTAATGGCTAACAGGGTGGTTGCCGGAGGTAAGGGTGTTGATTATACAACCAGGCCAGAGAAGGGGACAGTTTTCTCTGAAACTGGACAGTCCTTGACGTTCACTTTTAAATCCTCTTGATGGGATTCTCTGGCCGTTCAGAGGCTAGGAAAACAAACAAGTACCTCTGAATTTCGGTTTCAGATTGTGCCAAGATTTCACAGGAAAGCCTTTTCTTCCACAAAAGCCTTTTGAGGAATTCCTTTATCAGGAGAGAAAAGCATTCTTGGAGATCTCATTAGTAAATTACTCTCAGATTAACATATTTTATTAATTACCTATTATGAGACTCCAAAGCTAAACAATCATAAAAACAACAAGAAGAAGTAAATATAGTTCCCAGTGACTAATAGATGCCATGAAAGACATAATCAGTAAAATCAATTATATGCATTATTATAATGAAAGGTACAGTTAGTGCTTTAAAAAATAATTAGGTTATTGGCTAAGAGGAAACTAGCCCCTCTCCATTACCCCTGGAGCAAACCCTGGAGGCTTCACTCAAAGGCTTTTAGTATAGAAATCATTGGTTTTACTGGCCAGGCAAATTAGTGACTCCATTAACTTTGCTAGTGGGGGACCCTGGTCTTCCTAAGTCACCAGGTGCTTTTGATCTGGTTGTGCATTTTCTCCAGTGGAAAAATATAGGGTTGGAAGAATGTATCAAGATGTGTACAAAAATATCTGCCAGGCTAAATGTGTGATGTCGGTAGGAACCAAGATACAAGAAGTAAAAGATGGGGTGGTGGTTTGGCTGTGTGTGTGGTTTGTGTGGTGTGCGTGGTTTGTGCACTGCGTGTGCTCTCCCACCCAATGCACACGTACGTGCCTCTTGAGAGCTGATTAACATTTCCAAACCTCTGTCCAGAGCTCAGTTTGTCCGTCTTGATTTGTATATAAAAATACTACACTTAAACTGGTAGCAGAGGTACCTCCAAAGTAGCCACAAATAATATATGCACCGTTTTTTTTTTTCCTATCAATATAAAGAAATGTGGAGTTGTGAGGCTGGCGAAAACTCGCATTAGACAATGTAATGAAGCAGGAATTAGAACGGCGTAGTTCCTCTGGCCATTATAAATGAGGACGGCAGCTACCTGGAGAATGGGAAAACTGATGAGTACAGTCTGTTGGGGAGAGCAGGAGGAAAATTTCCCTCAGGAACACATTTCAAATTACTTATTTATGAACTGATGAACTGGGAGACCACCTATCGAGACATCGGCGTAAGCAGTCTGCTGCAGACAGCTACAGAACTCCAGCTAATTGTGTGGCTGTTTTCTGTTAGAACTCCTGCTTATCCAGCTGGGCTTTGGAGGCAGGAAATTTAGGCTCTGACTAGAAGTTATGCTGTTGCTCTTTCTTGTCCGCCTAAATATACACATACATATTTTAATCCACTTGAATTGTTGGGCGAGAGCTTGGGCAAAAGCTCTTACAGTTGGCCCAGGAGGGCCTGGGGAGGAGAGGAGGTTTTGGTGTTGAAAGGTTTGCAGGTTATGCCCCAGGGTCTGGGAGGGAGACTGAGTTGCGGGCTCCTGTGTCAGTTCGCAGAAGGCTATTGGATCAGGCCATGGAGAGCCACATCTTCTTCCTTCCCTTCTTTTTTTTTTTTTTTTTTTTGGTACGCGGGCCTCTCACTGTTGTGGCCTCTCCCGTTGCGGAGCACAGGCTCCGGACGCGCAGGCTCAGCGGCCATGGCTCACGGGGCCAGCTGCGCCGCGGCACGTGGGATCCTCCCGAGCCGGGGCACGAACCCGTGTCCCCTGCATTGGCAGGCGGAGTCTCAACCACTGCACCACCAGGGAAGCCCTCTTCCTTCCCTTCTTGGTCAGCATCCTCCTCCCCCTTCTCAACACCTTCATTGCCATGGTGACAGGGTATCCAGTGCTTCCTCTGTGCCAGACTTTCTGTTGTGCTTTACATGAGCGATCTCACTTTATCCTCCTAAGAGCCCTATGAAGTAGGCACCATTGTTACCCCCACCGCAGAGATGAATAAACTGATGGATGAGAGAAGTGCAGTGACTTTTTTGAGGCCATGAGCCCAAGTCCATCTGACCCCAGGACTCAGGCCCCAGTCACCTCCTGGAGGATTGTAAATGTTCACAGGAAGAGAAATAGCATCTTCCTCTGGGGAATGCTATGGACTTGTTCTTTGTGCTGCAGGCAGTGTAGTGAGGGGAAAGAAATCAAACAGGCAACTGGGGGACACGGGTGTTGTTGAGAGACAATGTAGCTCAATGGTTAAGAGCTAAGTCTCTTACTATTATTAAGAGACTTAGCTCTTAACCATTTTATTTTTTTATTATTATCTCCATTTTAGAGAAGAGGTAAGAGAGACTCTTGCAAGTGCAGCCAACTTGCCCTAAGTCACACATGGAAGTGGCAGAGCTAGAATTTGAACCCAGGCCTGGGTTGTGAGCTTCCCATTAGGTAGGGAGCTCCTTGACAGTGGGGTTTAAATTTTATTCAACCTGTAATTCCCAGCGCTTGGCAAAATATCTGTAGAAATGGACCTTCAGTACCTATTTGCTGAATTGAATTTTCAACTCCAAATTCGGTAAGCTAATGGAGCTCTTGCAAAGATCTCTATTCCTTGGTCAATACCGTAATAATAACAGCATATAATATTCATTGATCATCTAACTGTGTGCCAGGCCTTATGCCACACCAGTACGTGATCATCTCATCAATCCTCAGAACGTGATGAAGCAGATATTTTTATTATTATCATCTCTAGATTTATAGTTGAGGACACTGAAGCTCAGAGAGGTTAAGTCAGTGGTTCTCAACTAGGAGTGATTCTTGTCCCCCACCTCCCAAAGGGAGCAGTTGGCAGTCTGGAGGTATTTTTGGTTTTCACAGCTGGGAGTGGGGGTTGGGTGTGCTGCTGGCATCTAGTGGGTAGAGGCTAGGTTTGCTGCTAAATATCCTCTAATGCACGGGTCATCTTCCTATAGCAGAGAACTTTCTACCCCCAAATGTCAGTATTACCCAGTCAATATTGCCCTACTTGTCAAGATTGAGACCATCCAGGTCAAGAGCTTGCCCACGCTGTTAAGTGGCAGAGCCAGGATTCAAATTCCCATGTCTCACTCCAGGGCCTGTGTGCTAATCGTCCACTGGATGATTCTCCCTATCCCTTCCTTCTTGGGTAGCCTATGGTTTGCTCAGAAGACATGGTTACATTATAGTATGAGTCATGGGGTGGTAAGTGACTCTAGGCAATGAACTGGGAGTCTCTGGTGTGGATCTCTATGCAAAGACAGTCCTTAATCTCAGCCTGAGGGTTGGGTCCTGACTATATCAAATAAGTAAATGCTGTCCACATGGCAATTCTGTCAGGGTCAGATGTAGCTGGAGACAGCAGGACTTGGAGGAAAGACTACAGGGCTAGGGGATCCCAGATTCTAGACTGACTTTCACCCTTCCCAGTGTGTAGCCTCTGGAAATTCCCAAACACTCTCTGAGCCTCTGTTTCTTTAGCTGTGGGACAGAGAAGGCTCCACTGTGCCTGCTTCTCAGAACTGTTTACAAAAACCACATGAGCAAATGGCCTTCCAAGAATTTTGAAAAGGTTAAAGGGGTACACATTAGCGTGATTCCCTTCATTACTTCAACAAACACATAATAATGTGACAGCTTACACCACTACTACTGAGTATTTACTGTTTGTCAGACGTTGCTTTGAGGACTGGAAATGCTCTTCTCCTTTATTCTTTATAATATCCCACGGAGAAGGTGTTAACTTAGAAGGACGCTATGCTTGGTCCAATGCTCTGATATAACTAACTCTGATGTAAATTCCTAGTAATATTTGAACAAGGGGCCCTATTTTATTTTGCACTGTGCCCTGCAATTTATGTAGCTGATTCTTCCCTTTAGACACGTCTGCTTCTAGCCTAAGTGTGTAATAATCCCTCAGTTGTGAATCTGTCAGAAATGGCCTATACCTGCCCTGGGTTCAGAAGAATAAAGGTTATTAAAGTTGATTGTTTCCCTATGAAAAGAAGGAGTAACATTTACCAGACTTATCAGTCAGTCCTATTTACACACTGTTCAGGCAGAAAGGACAGGAAACTAGACCAGAGGCAATCCGATAATAAAGACGTGGTTAAATAGTCAGGCTCTGGGTTCAGACAGTATCACAACAGCAGCAGCCATAATAATAACGACAACAGAAATAGTAGTATCCACAGCAAAACCTGCTTGAGTTCCCCATGAGCAGAGCCCTCTGCTAAGTGCTTTGATATGCATGATCTCACTTAATCCTTACAATAATTCTTGTGATATGCATTATCATTATTCTTATTTCCAGATTATTATTCATTTTAGCCCCCCACATCTTAGAGCTTGAAATGGAATCCTGGCTCCATTTGCTGGCTGTCATGCCTTGGGCAAGTAATGTAATCATGAGGCATAAATCATTTTATGCCTTGCTCTCCTTGTGTGTAAATGGGAATATGGCTTACTTTATAAAGTTATTATACAGTTTGAATTAGGTAACATAATCTGGAATTCAAGAGGAAGGGGCTTGCCCATTTTGTTTATCATGATATACCATGTTTTAGATTAGTGCTTGGCACAGGGTTGGTGTATCAACTATCTATTGCCATGATGCTGTGTAACAACTCTTCACAAAACTTTTGTGGTATATAGTAAGAAGCAATAATGTGTGAGTTCATTGTTCACATCTCAAGTATCAGTTGGATGTTGGCTAGGTAGGTCTGCTGGTCTTGTCTGGGCTTGCTTGTTGGTCTGAGAGTCAGCTGGCTGTTGTCTACAGTGCCTGTCCACATAGCTCTCCCCCTGCAGAATACTAGCCTGAAGACATTCTCACAGTAATGGCAGAGGTACCAGAGTGCAGGTGGAAATGCACAAATGCTTTTTCAAGCCTCTACTTGTTTCATATCTGCTAATATCCCACTGGCCAAAGCAAGTTGCTTGGCAAAGCCCAGAGTCAAGGTCAGGTCACTTTGCCCAAGATGGGAGGATTGAAGAATTGGGGCCAATTTTGCAATCAATCTACCATAATTGACTCTCAATAAATATTTGAGAAAAGAATTTAGAAGTGCTTAACACATAATAAAGGATCAGAAAATGAGAGTTCACAACTATCACAATAATTATCTGATAAACTATGGATTTCATAAAAGGGTTAACCCAGAAGAGGGACTTGACCAACCAATCATGCCTTGCTATTGTTGTTGTTTTTCTTTCCTTAAGTTTCCAAAATATTTTGGGGTGTCAGATGGCTCTAGTTTAACTGATAAAACAGTTTCTCCAAAACCAAGGTAACCACAGGGCTGTTTGAATTTGTCAAAATAAATCACATTCTCAGCAAATTTCCCCTGACACCTTTGTATTTCACAGCTCCATTCCTTTGTTTTAATCCAACGGGGCATAGACCTGGGTTTCGAGAGTCGTGATTATTTAAACATTCCTTCTGATGACTCCTGACAGCCCCTAGGATGGAAGCAGCTCACCTCGAACCTGAATTTGGCCCAGTGCCTCTTGGCCTGCCCTGTCTGTCTGTTCCTGAGTGCTTACTGTGGATCAACAGGCTCCCCAAATTCTAATTTCTTCTTAACGGGTTGGAGAGTCTGCTTCTGAGTGAGTGTGTGTCTCTCACTGTGTGTGGTGACGATGATGACAGATTGCTTTAATGCAGCTCTTGCCAAGATTAAGGGGTTGTCAGACAAGTATCATGGAAGACTGAGGGATCGCTCTGAAAAGTCATTCTGAATTGCTAACTAACAGAGAGCTGGCACTCAGGTGGGAGTGGGCTTTCTTGTATTTAAGGAGCTGCAGAGAGGCCCTTAGCAGAGCTGACTTCTTTCCTCACTCTGAGGGCTGATTAGGTAGGCTGTTGAGATGTCTCCAACCTGGGATTATAGGTCCCAGGAAGACCCAGGATTAGACATCAGAGACTCCATCAACCTTATAAAACTGCATGCAAAATATATCCTCATAAACAAACATATGACTGTTTTTTTTTCCCCCTGGGGGGAGGGGTCCATAGCTTCCATTAGAATCTGAAGGGTTTGTGACTCCCAGATATTTGCCTGTCCTAGTTAGTGCCCCAGCAGGGCTCTGGAGGTAATTTTTTTTTTTTTTAAGAAGATGTTGGGGGTAGGAGTTTATTAATTAATTAATTTTTTTTTTTGCTGTGTTGGGTCTTCGCCTCTGTATGAGGGCTTTCTCTAGTTGTGGCAAGCGGGGGCCACCCCCCATCGCGGTATGCGGGCCTCACTATCACGGCCTCTCTTGTTGCGGAGCACAGGCTCCAGAGGCGCAGGCTCAGCGGTTGTGGCTCACGGGCCCAGTCGCTCCGTGGCATGTGGGATCCTCCCAGACCAGGGCTCGAACCCGCGTCCCCCGCATTAGCAGGCAGACCCTCAACCACTGCGCCACCAGGGAAGCCCTCTGGAGGTAATTTTAAGGAGTTTTGTCTGGACGCTAAAAGTAAAATAAGGAGCCATTGAAGAGTTTAAAGAAGTAAGATGTTATGAGTAGGCCTGATTTTCGAAAAGCTTACTCTAAGTATAAAATATAGCTATAGAAATTGCTACAAAATTGCTATATCTATTTTCTCTCACTTATGTATTCCTTACACATACATGTTGAGTATCTTCCCTATGCCAGAGACTGTGCAGTAAGGACTATGCTCATGGAGGTTCTGGCAGTTAGAGTACCTGCCTTCATGGAGATATAAATCTAGGGAGAGAGCTGAATAATTCTAGTACAGATGGAAATTTTAGTACAATATAAGAAGTTCTGTTTGATCATCCATTCATTCATTCATTCAATAAATATTTATTGAGCCCTTACTGTTTGCCAGGCCCTGTGCTAGGTCTTGGGGGGCATCAGTGAGTTTTAGACAGGCGTTGTTTCTGCCATCATTGGATTCACAGACAGGGGGATGTAGACAGGTGAATGAGCCATTATAGCACACTGTGACAAATACTAACAGAGGGATGTACAAGGGCAGTGAGGACACAGGAGTAATATACCCAACTCAGCTCCCAGGACTCAGGGACAGTGAAGGCTCCCATACCATTTCAAATAAAGAAAGAGGGAACATAGTCACAGACCCTGTGAATGCATTCCTGGCCAAGTAGAAACTTGAACATCTTGGATCAGTTGTCTCTTTTGCTTATCAATAGGCACATGGATTTGCTGAGGGCAGAGAGAGTAGAAAGGGCTGAATAGGTTTAATAGTCCAACTCCTGCACCATGAATTGAATGTTAGAGGCTTAGTTTCAATCTTGGTTTTACTTTTTAACCAGCCGTATGACCTTGGGCAAGTCCCTCACCTCTCTGAGCCTTACCATGAAACAGGGTTAGGAATATCTTCCTTGCCTGTGTCAAGGGGGATATTATGAGTATCCCTGCCCTTCTGCCCTGTGGAGGCTGCTAGCACTCCACAAAGAGAGACCATGGCTGTGTTTTCATAGCCGAGGAATCTCTACAGGCTGTGCCTCCAAACTCCCACTTCTTCTCTTCTGATCAGGATTTGCTTTCTCTGCATCCATCTGACGAACTTGTACTTAATTTCTCTCACCCTCTGTGACTTCTTCAGATCGGTGAGTTAGTTTTAGTTTTACTCTGGGATATTGCCTCTCAGAACACTCACCTCCATTTTACACTCTGTAGTCAACTCCTGACCTTATGCCCCAGGTAGACTCCTGGGACCCATCAGTCCAACTTGGGTCTAGACCCCTGGGCTCCTGCCTGTCTAGTAAGGGGAGTGGATGGAACAAATAAAAGGAGATGTGGCTTAGATCATGTCACACTCACTATGCTCTTTCCTCTTTGTGAGCATACAGGAAGATTGCATTTTCCAGCCTCCTTTACAGCTAACTTGGGGCCATGTGACTGAGTCGGGCCAATAGAATGTGGGCAGAAGTGATGTACACTGTTTCCACGACTGGGCTTTTATATCCTCATGTGTGATGCTCCAGCTGTTTCCATCCCTGTTGTGAAGACCACATATTCCAGAATGTGTAGCAGCAAGGTGGAAGAGGGCTACCTAAGTCCTGTGGACTGTGATGAGAATGAGAAATAAACCTTTTTGTGCTAAGCTTTTGGGGTTTATCTGTTGTATCAGCTTGTGTTAATAACCTCATATAGGTGGTAACATATGAAAGTCCTCTGTAAACTTTAAAACAGCGTACGTTTTATGTTTTAATTATTATTCATAGTTTCTCACTGATAAAAGTTGTCTGGTGATTGTCACATTCTCCTAAAGCTCTCGTTTTTTACCTTTTTATGTTGCAAATGACAGAATCCCACTGAAATAAGCTCTAGAGAAAAAGGGAAATTTTGGGGGGGGGCTGGATTCTTCAGGCCCAGTTCTAAATATTATCTTGAGGTCTGTTATCTCTCTCTGTCTCTTAGCATTTCCTTCCTTTCTGTTGACTTTTCCTGTATGTACACCCTCTCCACAGGATAGTCCTTGACTGCTCTAAGGTTATTTCTACCAGCTAGGAAGAGTAACTGAACTCCGAGATCACTTTTTCACCATTGGTTCCAGCAGATCTCCGGAGAGTACTTCTGTGGCCTGGCTTGGGTCACCTACCCATCCCAGAACTGGTCAGTCACTATTGATCAGGTTTAGCATGGGTTCACCCTTGGAGACTGCAGATGGTGATAGTTCTTCACTGCCAACCAGATGGTTGATATTAGTATAGAAATGTTCCTCAAAAGAAAACCGGAGTGTTAGTATTCAGAAGGGTAATAGATGTCCACTATAGTCTGATTATAATTATTAAAGTTGATATTCAGTAAGTGCTTACTCTGCATTAGAGACAGTGCTGCTTTTTATATATTATCTCATTTATATCTCACAACAGTCCTAGGAGATAGATTTTGTTATCTACAGAGTAATAGCAATGGAATCATTGATCACTTTTCATAATGTAAATTTGATGTGAATTAATACATAATTTTTAGTGTTAACATGATTGCAGGGGTGACTGTACCTATTGATAATCTAATTTCTCTTGCAGTAAAGGAACAATGGAATTATAAGGGAAGATCTGTCTGGCATAGGAATGTTCTTGCTTTAGTGATTCAGGCCATTCTAATGAACAACAAGAAATATGGGGCTTACAGTGTATTTATTTGTGGAAAGATATTCATGTAACACTGTTCCAGTGTCATCAATACAACCGTAATTCATGATCCTGACAACAGAGCAATGCGTTCTGTGTGGTCTCGCCATCGAGGAAACCTCACTTTGAAGCTGAAGCTGCCAAAACAAAAATAAAAGCCTTAAATCAAAAATATTCAAATTCTCCCTCCTGTTCTGACATATACAACTTTAGTGTTTCAGGGCTGAGGAGGTGAAAGGAACCTTTTGTTTCACACCTCCTAAATTCTCCCCTGCAATTGGACTCAGGCTGTCAAATGGTCTGGCACACTTTGAAGCTGATCATGGAGGGTGGAGAGGGCATGGGGAAAGGGTCACAGCCGGGCCCATCAACAAACTTTCTGGGAGATGAGGATAGTTGGAGTGCCAGTTCACAAATATATAAGAAGAAACAGTGCAAACAGGGCAGCTGTCTCTCATTGACGAGCAAGGAGACATTCTGTCCTTGGCTCTGAAGGACATTTTGTCCTTAGATGTTTGCCACAAATTACCCTCTGATTTCCTGTTCAGAGAATTGAGTTCGGTGACACTTTGATTAATGCTGTTCCTATTTTCACTGACAGAGCAGTAGTTTTTACTTGGGGCCATGAATTAGGTGCTTTCCCCTGCTCAACTTCAGAATCTCTGCAGAGGGCTAATGCTGGCTGTTGCAAGGATAGGTAGCTGTCCCCCAGAAATTTGTTATCCTCTTTCCATAGTATGCAGCCATCACTGAGAGGCAGTTGTCTAGACAGGGACTACATTTCCCAGCACCCCTTGCAACCAGGTGTTTCCACATTCAGTGGAATATGAGAGAAACCCTTTCCAGCTGGGTTTCCCAAGAAGTCAGTGTGCCTTTTTTGCTTACTCTCTTCGCATGTACAGCCTACACATAGAGGCCTCTCAGACACTCAGGGATGCTGTGGAGCTACAAGATGAAAGGGGCCTGGGCTCTGAACCACCACATGGAGAAAAAATGTCCTCCAAGTAGAAAAATCCAAGCAAACTTCTAGGAAAATGGCAACATTTTTGGCGAGTCTGCCATCAGAACCATATATCCTCACAGACCCTGGATTCTAAGAGCTCATATCAAGACTTGCCCACCCTGGAAACATTCCTAATTCTAGACTTGCACTGTCCAATATGGTAGCCACTAGCTCCATGTAGTTACTTAGACTTAAATTTAAATTAATTAAAATAAATAGAACATTCAGTTCCTTGGTTGCACTAGCCACATTTCAACTCAGTATGTGGCAAGTGGCTACCACATTTGACATCATACTTTTAGAACATTTCCATCACTACAGAAAATTCTATTGGGCAGCACTGCTCTAGACCAGTGGGAGTCTAGATGGTAAATTTATTTAGAAGGAATAGCAGGGAAAGTCTGAGAAATAATAGGGCTTCAGCATCTGGGCTACAATTTATTTTTCACTTGTCTCTCTTCTTGCTAGAGGCTTTAGAGCAGGGATTATCTCATGCATTTTTGTATCTTTAACATTAAATACGTAGTAGGCACTCGGGAATGTTTTTTGAACAAATGAAGAAAGGTTAGTTATCTGGATAATTTGAGAGGGAATTCCCAGGAGTTGGATACTGGCATTGCTTAATCTTCCCATCCATGTATGGTGAGGACTGATTGGTCCTAGAGATGGAGCTGAAGCAGATGATTTCAGGGACAGGGAGCGGAGATGCAGAGAGACCAGAAACTATACAGGGCTTGTTACTATGTGAATTTCTTTGAGGTTGTTAGTGACTGGCTGGCTAATCTGAAAAATTAAATTATTCTAATAACCTCCTGTGTAAACTCTCTCAGGACCTATGATAACTTAGCACATAGTAGGCACTGTAATTGATATTTGTTGAATGGAGGCATCTTAACAATATTCTATTTATTTGTTAATTTCCTGTCTTGCAACCCTGCCATCCGTCTACCGTTCTGCCCCTCAGTGGCATGAATGCTCCATTGAGGGTAAGGTCTTTGTCCTGCTTACAGCTGTATCTTCAACACCTAGAACAGTGTCTAATACATCTTAGCTCAACAGATATTTCTGGAATAAATGAAGGAAGGACCTTGAATAACTTAACCCAAAGGACTGCATAGAGGAGGAAATTTTAGAGACTGTCAAGATAGTGAGAGCAAGTATTTTGGGGACAGGAGAGACATTTTTGAGGGTTCTCAAATAACATCTTAGAAGGACCCACTGACTTTGCCTATGTACTGGGCTAGGCCAGCCCTCATAAATGATGTGCCTCAATTTGAAATTTAAATCCCCTGAGGACTCTAGGTGCATACAAGGCATAATACTAAATGGCTGATAACTTATGACATTTATTTCCCCACATGAGGAACCACAGGGCAGCATCTCTTGTCAGGAAGGAAACAGATTTGTCAGAAAGGAAACCAGCCATCATATGCTCTTTGTATTTTTATGATTTATGTATTTATTGGATGCATCCACCACTTAACAGCCTCTGGGTGCTTTTATATGTTTCATAGACAAAAGGCAGACACTGCCATGGTGGATTATGATGTGGATAGGTACCAACAAAATAACCTCCATAAATCCCGAAGCACATCATAAAATCATCAAATGCTAAGTACAGAAGCTGTATTTAGGCTCCCTCAAGTAGCCAAGACACCTAAATGGAAAATTCTGAAGACCCGAGCTTTAGTCTGGGCCCTGGCACTTATTAGATTTCAAAGCCTTGAATAAATTTCTTAATCTTTCTTAGCCTCATTTGTTTGTCTCTAAAATGGGCATAATAATAACAGTAACTGCCTAGTTTGTCTTGCAGGTTTGGGGAATTAAATGCTCATGGCCATGCTCTGTGAATCATGGAAAAATTCCCAGACGTAATAGACTAGAATTTTCAAAAAAATTAAACTTCATGTCTGCATGAACTTCAGTTTCCTTTTGTCTCTCTGTGATGTGAGTCCCTAAATAATGTTTTATCATTGCTTTGTGTTTTACTCTTCCCCAAATATGACCTGTCACCCCTACCTTGATGACTTTGGTCATAATCTTTTCTCTGCTTGGAATTTTTCTTCCCAGTCATTCTCAGTTGTTAAGATTCTTCACAGGGATTTGAGTTTAGCCTCTGGATTTATATCCGAACTACCAGAGATAAAAGACAGAGAATCTGAAGCAAAAATTTCTCCCTCTTGACTTTGGTTGAATGGAGCTTTGATGTACTGTAGTTTCCCACATGAGGAAACTTTTGCTGTGGGGAGAGAGTACTAAGCTGGGCATTCCAGTTTCTAATTTTGTTTCTACACAGATATGTTTTCCATCTTTAGACACCTAATTTCATCTCTTTAGCCTCAGTTTCTCTACTTGGAAAGTGGCCGTTGACTGACAGTTGAGGTTGATTAGATAATCTGAGGTTGTCTTTATTTCTAATACTCTTAATTTGTCTTTAGAAAAAAGCAAAAATCATGCCCTCGACTCCTCCATTATGCCAAAATATTGGCAGCGTAACTGCTTTATTTTTTTAGGTTTTAGTGGAATTGGGTAGCCATCTTATATCTGAGAGGTCAACTTGTTCTATCACTTAGACAATTTTGATAGCCTCCAACTGGTCTTTCTGCTTCTCCTTTTGCCCTTTATGGACAATTAACCACACACATAGCTGCTCGCCTTTGTACTGAACATCTCAGAAGATTTCACTATATTGTGTCTATCATTCTCTCCTTTCTGTCTAATTGTGCTTTAATCTTTACCACTCCACTGAAACCTTCTTGTCAACAGCACAGTGACTGCCATCTTGTTAAATTAAATGGCTTATGTCAGGCCTCATCTTGCTCATCCTGTCAGCAGTGTTTGTCACAGCTGACCACTCGTCCTTCTTGCAATTCTTCCTCCACATGACTTGTGCTACGCCACAGTCTCCTGGTATTCCCCCTACCTCCCTGGCTACCTCTTCTTACTCTGGTTGGCTGTCTCTGGCTTTCTTCAGCCCTCCTCTCTTTTCCTCTCCACCCTTACTCCCTAGGTAATCGGATCCAGTACCATGGCCTTGAATATCGTATCTAGACTAATGACTCACAAATTTACATTTCTAACTTCAATATCTCTCCTGAGTGCCAGTCAGGCCCTTGCCCTCTTCATTGGTCTATTTGGATGTCTGGTAGGCACCTCGAATTTAACATGGCCAGAACTCTTGATTTCACTATCACTCCCAAGAAAATTCCCACATCTCCTTCAGTGTCTCCTATCTCAAGAAAGAGCCCACCATTCACTCAGTTGTTTAATCTCCAAACTTAGGAATCATCCTTGGTTTCTCCTTGCTTCACATCCCCAAATGAATCCAGCAACTAGTCCTATTGGCTCTACTTTCATTGCTTTATTCTCCATCTGAGATTTTAAAAATTCTTATTTTATATTCTTCAATTTTGCCATATCTGGATCAGTAGCTACAGTGATTGTGAAGCAGACATTAGCTGTTAGTGTGAAGAATTTACTACAGGGAATTCTGAGGTGAAATGCCTGTAAACCTTTGAGCAATGTGAAGCATCCGTATCATGTCGTACAGATAAAAATACGATGGTGACGGGAGGAGGAAAACCTGGACGTCTTTCTTTCTCGTTGCCACATTCAGGTTGCTGTGCTAGTGAACAACAATATTATTTTCACTGGAGTGAATATTATTTTCACTGGGCAGTTTTGGAATATCCACCAGTTCACAGGTTGGATTACAGATGAATGGGAGTTCATGCTATTCTGACTATTGGGGTAGTCAGGGAAGGCTTTGTGGGAAGAGTGGAACTTGAATTAAGCCTTAATATATGGATTAGAGTCAGTTAAATGCAGAGGAAAAAGAAGAATGTACCACTGAGAAAGGAGTTCTGGGGACAAAAGTACAAAATGTAGGGGTATATGAGTTATATTTGGGTAGCCCATGGGAGGAAGAAGAAAGCTAAAGTGAAAGGTTTAAACAAGTTATAGGTGAGAAATTTCATTTGCAGATTTCATTTTTTTAACCTAATATTTATGGAATATATGTTATATAAATAAGTACTCTATTAAGTGGTTTACATGCATTACTTTAATTACTACAACCCTATGATGTAGGTACTAATCTCATTTTGTGTAACAGGGGACAGTGGCTTAGGGAGGTAGAAACTTGCCTAAGATCACTTAGCAAAGGCTAGAAGGGGGACTCAAATTTAGCCATTTGGATTCCAGAGGCCCTGCTTATCACTTTGCTGCTATGCTTTCTCCTGAAGCAGTATCACCCCATGGTGGTGAGCTTTGAGGTATGCAGAAGGCATATATTTTTGTCTTTACTATTACTAAAAAGAGATAAACATACTATCTTCAGAAGTAGGAGTTTATTGCAAAGTTTAGTGACCCCTCATTGGGCAAGGATTCTGGTATTTTCAAGACTGGGATACATGGCAGGCCTCATGGAAAACTGAGAGCTAGCTCAGGCGGTACCTCACAGACGTGTCACACTTTCCAAGAGAGAATGTCTAAATGAGCCAGTTTGTCACCACTCAGCATGAGGCTTCTGTTGGGTGAGGTTTCATGTCAAGCCAATTGAAGATATGTTTTACTTTATTTACATTCAGTCCATAACATAGATTCTTAGTCAGGTCCAGGGGATCAGAATCGGTTTCTGTCTATACCGGCACCAGAGCAACTTCATAACAGCAGTTGCAAAGTCAGTGTCTATGGAGGCCACAGTTAACATAGATGTGTCAAGGAGGCCAGGTGGAGATCACACGGACAGGAGGAAGAAGTAACTGCTACTCAGCTGCAGCTGACTCTCTCCACTTGGAAACAGAGGATCAGATCATCTTCAAGAGATGCAAAATCCCAATGAAATATCCTGATTTTTAAGTACTGACAACTACTTAAAATAAAAGCAGCAAAACACTGTTTGGACCAAAGAAAAGAAACTAGTTTGCTACTGCTGACTTTAGTATGCCTCTTTGGTATTGGGAGATACCTGGCTTTTCAGAAGTGGCTTTGGGATTAGTTTCTCCAAGAGTCTTCTTAATGAAATTTTGAAGAATGACTTAGAGATCGAGTTCGCTTGTCCTTGTTGACCAGATCTAATGCATCCAAAGCTTTCTCATGTTTAAAGGTCACCAACTCTCCTGTATCCTTCACCCCAACAGAACTCCTGGATATCCTCCTGGGTCTGTGGAATTTGGGGGAGTCAGGAATCCATGAGCCAGCAGTGTGCTTTAGGGGCACCACATCCGGAATGAACAGCCCTTCATCTCCTTGAACAGATCAATCATCAGTGGAAGCTGATTGCTCCCCTATCCATATCATACTTTGATTCATTTACACTTAAGTGATGAAAGTGGTCTTTTTTTTCTCTCTCTCTTTCTTTAAATGGATACTAACCCAGGAGGGGCTTGGGGAGTTGTAAAGGGGAGTGCTGACTCCTTGGACACGCTCTTGGTCGCATTCTCAAATGGCCCACTCAATTAGGGGTAATATTTCATTGACTTGTGTGTATGATGGCTCCCTAGCCAGCAGTGTTTTCTAAATGGTCCTGAGGCAAGACTTTGGGCTTTGAAAACAGCCTTTCATCACCTTTATGTCTGGGGCTGCATTGACACAGTCTGTATCGAAGCAGTTATTTCCATCAGAGGGAGCAGCCACAGTTTCTGGCTGGAATATCTTGACTTGGTTGGTTTCACTTGTCCAAAGAATGGGTGATCTGATGCTTTCTGGGGCTGGGTTCATGCAGCTTCATTATCTACATGTTGAATCTGACCATTTAGATACCTGTCTGGATTTTCTAGAAGGGCAAAAAAAAAAAAAAGCTTGGATTAAAAAAAAAATCAGGCTGTTTATATTTCTTCTTGCGCCTGCACAGGTAGTATAGATGTGTTCGGACAACCAGTGTTATTCCTACAGAAAGCGCCATGTCAGTGTGTACTCCAAATTGGCCTTGGGTTCAAGTGTGAAGCATGCAGTTGCTTTGTTTGATATTTGCATTAATAACAGAACTTTCAATAAGGAAACTTCACACAATAGAGAGGTGTGTGTGTGTGTGTGTGTGTGTGTTTGTGTGCTCTAGCGTCTAAGTATAGAGGATAATGGTGGAAATTTTCCTAGTGACTGGGATAATGCATGCTGTGGGTGTGACCTTCTACTCTAATTATAAAACTGGCTTGATCTGAATCTATATGAAGTAATTGATGGAGCTGAATGACAAAATGTTCTCAGTAGATAAAGCTCAAACATCCTTATACGTCTACACCTTTGTCTCTGAATTAGTGCTTGTGTATAATTTGTGGTGAGGACAAAGTTTGGAAAGCAGTTGCCCATTTTAAGGGATGTGGAAGACTATATGGTAGCCATGTGAGGTCGAGCAACTACAACAATGAAAAGCTAAAACAAATTGACTATACTATGTGCAGATACGTTTCTGATCATGTTGATATACTTTATATACCTGGACTCACTTAATCCTCACAACAACCTACAAGGTGGTTATTGTTATTATTCCTACTTTACTGATGAGGAAACTGAGGCATGGAAAGGTAAGCCACTTGCCCGAGGACACACAACTAGAGGTAGCAAAGCTTGGACTTGAAAATAGGCAACCTGATTCTAGAATCTGTTTCCCTACCCTGCCTGCCTACCCCGAAGTCATGAACTTCTTGTTCCAGGGTTGAATCCCTGAGTCTTGCACAGTACTTGGCACCCAGGAGATGGGTTGGACAAATGCTAATGGTTGGATAAAAGCCCTTTAAAAGATATGAGTTTCCCTACAGATGTCAATTTTTATTGTTATTGTTGATGCTACTATTACTGTTAATAATTACAGCTACCATATATTGGGCTCTTTCTACGTGCCAGGCACCAAGCTAGCACTTTGCAAACATTATTTAATTTCCTTCTCATAACACTTTAACTGAGGCACTGAACACATAATTATTTACATTTAGAAGTTCTGCTAGAAAATTACAGTGGCAGAACTTAAACAGAGGTCTGCTCTTACTCCAGAGCTCATTGCCTTGACTATCAAGGCAATAAAATGTCATTGCTATGAAAGCTTCTATTTTTTTATTCTTGAGAGTTTTTTTTCAGGCTTAAAAAATATTGAGATAATAAGCGAACATTAGTGTTTGAGATACATTCAACTGACAAATAATTGTTGGACAATATAAAAAGTATTGTGCTAAATGACCTATGGCAGTGTTTTCTAACACTTCAGCCTTTGTACATCATCTTCATGATTTTCTCCATATCTAAATTTCATGTGAACTTTTGCTTAATATTTTTCTATATTTATTTTTGAAAACGAATATACATTTATATTTCCTAGTCATGATATTTTGAGGGTTTCTTAATATGTACATTTCCAGGACACAAAGCAATATTGATACTAAATAGAAAATGCTTTCTATTTAGTATGTAGTAATGCTCACTATTTGTAACATTTTCTCTTTAGAGAATATCTATGTACTACCACCTAAAGTCATCTTTCACATTTCCTTTAGTACTTACCACTCCACGGGAAACACAGAGGACACAAATATGCATAAATATTTGCATACCAAGCCAAACTCAGACTTATCTACGAAGCAAGTAATAGTTTGTGGGCAGGGAAGGGAATCATGCATGCCACCCAGCTACCCCTTAAGGAACTCTCCATATCTTTGAAGGAAGCAAGTTCACACAGGGTGTGGTCCAGTTAGCAAGGAAGCTCAGAGGCAGAAGACCCTGGGCTGGGTAGTAGAGCTTCCTGCACAAGCTTTCTCTGGAAGGATGGCAGAATTAGGGAGGAGAGGCAAGGTGGGCACATCCGAGTGCCTGTGGGAGCCCAGCTTCCTGCTTCCAGTCCTTTGATTTCCAATTCACGCCTCACTCCTTCAGGGCCTGCCTCTCCCACCCAGAGTCACAAACCAGATCTGAATTCAGGTTTTAAGGGCAAAAGGGTCATATTTCAGGTCATCTTACCTCCCTGTTTCTGACCTTTTTCACTTTCTTTGTTTTTTTTTTTTTTTTTAAGTCTATAGTGCATACCATCTGTTTTCAATTTTGTGAAGAGTAATGAAAAAAAAAATCTAATCCAGGTTTTCAAAACACTTAATTTTTCAAGGAAAAATAGTCTTTTTTTAAATTCATTTTAATACTTCAGTGCTTAACAAATGGTATTTACTTACCAACACAATCTATGCAATTTCCCACCAAGATAATGCATGTTTTTCTCTCATCCATTCTCATACTTGCTGTCTTCTTGAGCTAGCTATTAAAGACTGAGAAGAGTTAAAGTTGTAAGCCAAAGCAGGTAATTTCCTGAAGAGAAGAAATGTACCTTAAATGATTTCTCTTCATTAGATCTTTTTATTCTCCTTTTGTTTGGCTCTTCATGAAAAACAAAAGAAGGGATAAAATGGGTGACAAATGTCTTTTGGCTCCAAAGAGGTGACAGGAAACCTCTGAAAGCAGAATTAAAAAAAAAATTAATTTCTTAGAACCAGAGTTGGAGCTGGCCTTTTAGCACTGTTGCACATTAATGCTGCTTCCCCTCCCACTGGGAAGCTAAGGCCCGAGTGGCAGTCATTATTGCCAATAGCACGGTTACCCAATGGATTCCTGGAAGGGCTCACTTAAAAGATTCAGCCAGATCCTCTCCAGGGGCTTCCAGTTCCTATCGTCCCAGGAATGAAATATTTAGTATCATCTTTCTGCACCTGAGGCTGCCATGGATTAAATTCTTGCTGCCTCCATTGCTGGGGCAGCCAAGAGCTCAGGCTGTAGCGACTGGATATGAAGTGCTTCATGGCTGCACTTGGCTGAGAAAGGGAGAGGAAAAAAACAGGCCAGAGCCACAGTCACCAGTGGTGATCATAGCCTGGAGAACAGACTTTCCAGAGATGCTGTAGCTCAAGAAGAATCTACTTGAATTCCTCCCTGATGCTGCCACCAGATGGCATATTTCAAAATCACATTCCATATATATATATATATATATATATATATATATATATATATATATATATAAAATCACCTATAGTAACCCATATAATAGAAACAAATCTGTATAAATGGTGCTGCGTATCTTAACCTGGACAAGTTCACATTGGTTCCCCTTTTCCTGTCTGTTCCATAAATGTGTAGATTTCCCCCAAATGTTTTCTTCAGTCCTCTGATTTTCACTCTCTATACACTCGTCACCTATGAGCTATGAGCATGAGTCCTAAATCAACTCTTTGGGTGTGATTATCTTCTGGGAACAATGTGAACTGCTTAACAAATGATTACTGAATAAATGAATGAATCTTATTTCCCTTAAGTTGTAGACTTACCTTTCTAAGTGCATGTAGAACATCTTTTCCTGAATATTGGTAGTAGGCTGAATAATGGCTTCCCCAAATATGTCCATGTTCGAATCCCTGGAGCCTGTGAACGTTACCTTAGAGAGTAAAAAGTGCTTTGCAGATGTGATTAAGTTAAAGATCTTGAGATGGGAAAATTATCCCGGATTATCCCAGCGGGAATGATGGAATTGTAATTGTGGTTAGAAGAGGGACAGAGGAGGACAGAGAAGGACAGAGAAGAGCAATGAGACCACGGAAGCAGAGATGTGGCCAGGAGCCAAGAAATGCCAGCAGCTTCTGGAACCTAGAAGAGGCAAGGAATGGATTCTCCCCTGAACCCTCCAAAAGGAACCAGCCCTGCAAAGCCTTGATTTTTATTCTCTTGAGATTCATCGTAGAGTTCTGATCTCTAAAACTGGAAAAAATTAAACTTCTGTTACGTAAAGCCACTAAATTTATGGCAGTTTGTTATGCGGCAACAGGAGACTAATACAGTGTCTTACGGCAAATTTACCTCAATGTGCCCGAAAACAGACTCACACGACTTCTTCCCCAAATCCCACCCTTCAGCCTCAGACACTGGCTTGCTCGTCCTCACAGTCTCTTGCACAAGGGACATCTGAGTCCCCTTTGCTTTCTCTCTGTTTCTTACCCTTTCAGTCAAGACTGGCAGTTCGTTCATTCTATACGTGGAATGTTTCTCAAATCCATTGCCTTAATTTGCGGCCACGGCAATATCCTCCACAGTGGGAACACTGCCCGGAGTATAGTAGCTTCTCACTACATGTTTGCTGAATGAATGCGAGTTGTGACTCCTCTTTTCTGATTCCTTTAAAATGTTCTTTGCATTGTGTATATTTTCCATTATGAAATCTCTGAGGGGAGGGGCAGTGTCTTTTCCCAGCACTTCACACAGGTTTGGAATATCCAGTCACCCAAACTTGGTGAACTAATAAACAGACTCACTCCTTGTCACCACTCCGTTATTGAAAAATGTTAGGTGGTGGCAAAGAGCAGCAGTTTGGGAGTTAAATGGAATTAGGTTTATGTCCAGCTCTGTAATCATCTAGTTGTATAATACTTTCTGGCGAGATAGTAGCGTTTTCAAACTGCAGTTTCCTCAGCTATACGATGGGGATAACGATAGCACTCACCTTTTGGGTTGTTCTCAGGAATGCACTGGGGTCTGGCTCAGGGTAATAATTGGTCAATAAGTATGCACTCCTATCATCATTTCACTGTAGACAAGGGAGCACCCATATTACATCTTTTTGTTAACCAGTGGCTGGAGTGTGAGTTGCATATGCATGTGTGGGGATGCAGGGGCATTGGCAGAAAAGGAGGGCAAAGACTGGGGATGGGGAAGGCAGCGAGGCAGGCACTTTGCATTCAACAATGGAGTACAATTTGGAAACACTTGCCTTGTGTAGCCCTCAGCTGCCTGTGAAATTCATCTGAATCTTGTTCCGTTGGCCTATGGGGTATTTTCAAATACAAATTAGGTTGGCCAGAATTCCTTTTCTGCACCAACTCTTCTGGGTACAACTTAGAGGTTATTAAGATGCCTAATAAAAGGAGAGAGCACATTTAATAACATTACCATCAGCTTGACGGAGCTGAGCTATGTGGGCCCGTGGTGCCCCAGAGCCTGCAGCCTCCTGCCACTGGTGCACTTGCTTAGAAGAGGCCCCATAATTATCCACATTTAAAAAGCACCATTAAATCCATTGAGGCAGTCATGTCCCATTTGCAGGGCCTTTCTGCCCACAGTACTCAGGAGATCCAGGGCCTAGCTTCTTGGGGTGAGGGGGAGGAAATTCCTGGGCTAAAGTGATGGTTGGTTAAATTTACAAAATGGCAGATCTGCTCAGTGCCATTGTCATCCCTGTAAGAGCTTTTCCTCCCTTTGTTTTAGGCATTTATTGAGCATTGTGCCCCCACTTCTCATGCTGGATTCTGTTTAATCCTCACAACAACTCATTCAGTAGATCAGTGGTTCTCAGCAGGCAGTGATTTTGCACCCCGGGAGATATTTGGCGATGGCTGGAGACATTCGTAGCTGTCACAGCTGGGGTGAGGGGTGCTAATGGCATCTGGTCAGTAAAGACCAGGGATGCTGCTCAGCACCCTTCAGTACACAAAGCAGGCCCTCCCAACAGAGAATTATCTGCCCTGAGTGTCAGTAGTGCTGCAGTTGGGCCATTCCATCATAGGTGCTACTCCTTTTCTCATTTACCAGTGAGGACACTGTGACTCAGAGTGGTTATGAGATTTTCTGGTGTCACACAGCTGGTAAGTGGTGGAGCTGTCAGGGCCTGAGCTCTCACCACTGTGCTGGATGGCCTCCTAGCATCCCCCTCTGCACTCATCCTTTGCTGCTGAGCTCCCTCCCTGCCCTTGCTCCAGACCATCTACTTGTCTCAATGACAATCTATTGTAATTACACTTATTGGGAGTAATACAAATGTTTGCTTTGGTCGGAGTTGTCTCCTATAAAGAAGATTCCTTTGAGCACATAAAAAATTGTTGCACATTTTGAATGAGTCAGGAGCCTATGCAAGAGTGAAATCTATATTTAGCTTTAATATATGTGAAATGTGAACATAGTACTCTTTTCCAAGCCCCTAATATCTGTGGGTGGTTTCAGAGATATTTCACTCCAAAGAAAAAGCCTCTAGTGGTTTTAGAAGCAGTGATCTGTGAAGTATTTGAAGTATCACTGGAAATGATATTGCTCTGGATCCAGGTGGCCTCTGGGCCTTTGCACAGCCATTCCCTCTCTCAGCAACACTCTTCCTTCCTCTCTTTTTTTGGCTCATTTCTTACCTTCCTTCAGGTTTCACCTTAAAAATTGTCTCTTAGGAAGCTTTCCCCAGATCTTGGTTAAGCATCCCTGCTTACTGAGCACACTAAATCTTTTAGATCAGCTCTGTCCAAAAGGAATATGATGAACTGCATGTGTAATTTAAAATTTTCTACCAGCTATGTTAAAAAATTAAATAAGGCACAGGTGAAATTAATTTTAATAATTTTTCATATTTAGCCCCAAATATTAATATTTCAATATGTGATCAATACAAAATTATTAATGAGACAGTTTACATTTTTTGGAACCGTTGTTGAAATCTTGTGTGCATTTTACACTTACAGCTCAACTCAATGTAGATGCTAAATTTTCAACAGTCAAAGTAAAATATAGTCCTGCCAAAACAATAAAGCTGTAATTAATAGAAAAATGTTTTACACTGCTTTGGTTTTTAAATTTGTTTATTAAAATTAAATTAAATTAAAAATTCAGCTCCTCAGTTTCAGAAGCCACATTTTAAGTATTCAATAGGCACATGTTCTAGATTATTAGAAGGTGAAATTGCCTGTTGATTTGTTTTTTCCTCCCACTAGATTATAATGTCTTTGGGCTCAAGGATTAGGTTTTGTTCACTATATGCCAGTGCCTGGCACAGATTTTGACACACAGCAGGCACTTAATAAATACATGCTGAATGGCTTGAGTTAACAGTTCTAATCCTGTATAACCTTTATGATGTGGGTTTTTCTCTAATAAAATGAGAGTTTTGGACATTTTTGAAAGTCTTTTTCACTGGATGGTAATAAATGTTATGTGATCAAAGGAATCTGTGGTCAAACAAGTGTGAGAGATACAGGGTTCAATGAAAGGAGCAGGTTTCTTTACTGCAGGACTTCTCAGAGCCTTGAAAGTTTCAATGCACTGTGGCTTGGCAGGAGAATTTAAACTTTTAATTTAGTTTTAATAAATTAACAATTTTAAACTAAATAAGGTGTCCTATTCTCCCAACATATGTGACCATGAAACTTTTTCTTCACAGAGCATTTGCGGGACTCGTGCTCCCTGGAACCGAATCCAGGAATGGCTGGGTTACTATGTCTCTTTAGCTGTGACATTCCTTCAGACTTAGTCAGTTTGTAGAGAGATGGTCTCAAGGACTTGTGACAGTGCACACCACTTTCTTTTCAGTCTCATCGGATCTATCCTCTGACAAAAAAGGGCTGGTAGAGGAGCAAAGAGCCATCAAGTGGCTCAGAATCAATGCCTCACCTTAGTCAAGAACAGATTGTTTCCACATTGGAAAGTAGTTCTTCAAAGAATTCGCTCATTTTCTGAGGGGCAGTGAAAACAGTCTCCATTTATTTCATCCTCCCATCCTCTCTAAAAAGGTACACGATGCAAATCTGTATATTGCCCTTTTCTGAATGGCCAACACAGTGTTTGAAATGGAAAGGCAAAACCTGGTTCACGTTAGGGGTGGGTTATTGGATTGAACTGTATGAATTTACCAATATTCAAACACTTCTGACCTACAAATATGACAATCTCATACGGTTCAACCAACCAGTTATAAGAAGTCTCTCTGCTCTCATACTTGTAAGTAGGAATCTAAGGCTCCTAAGGAACTATCTTTCTTTAGAAAAACAGTTTGGAAATATATAGCAAAGTTTTTATTTTTAAAAATTAAAATTTAGATGTGAATATACTTTATTAAAACCCTCTCAAGGGTAAATGTTGAGAATTGTGTGTAAAGTAACATATTAAGCCATGTACACATCATGGATTCAGCTGCAGCCCGATAGAATAAATCTTCACATATTTTAGAGTCATTATTGAATTACTAGTCAGTCCTGTTTTCTTCATGCTAAGAAAGTCTAAATTTTTCATCCCTTCTCTGTACGTCTGATATCCATCCTCCAAAGCTTTTTAAAGTTCTCAGCAACCCACAGCCATGTTCCTCCGTTCAAACCTGTACCTAGCTTCTTGCAGTTTCTTGTTTGGTACGTTTAGTCACCTGGCTTCATCACTGCTAACAATGTTGCTGAAGTCATGTCAGTTAATAACCCACTCAGTCTTTAACTTCTTCATACTGGCCACAGTCTTCTCATGCTGCAGTTTTGTTCTCAACATGCCAAGTACCAGGACATGAATCTTAGACCAACAGGTCACAAGGAAACCCAGCAAGAGAGCAGAAAAGACATGTGCTTTGATGTCCAACAGACTTTTTTTTTTTTTTTTTTTTTTTTGCGGTACGTGGCCCTCTCACTGCTGTGGCCTCTCCTGTTGCGGAGCACAGGCTCCGGACGCGCAGGCTCAGCAGCCGTGGCTCACAGGCCCAGCCGCTCCGCGGCACGCGGGATCCTCCCGGACCGGGGCACGAACCCGTGTCCCCTATATCGGCAGGCGGACCCTCAACCACTGCGCCACCAGGGAAGCCCCAACAGACTTGTTTTTAATGCTAGCCCTGTACTTGACCAGTGGCAGATCTTACACTCTTTTTCTCAGCCCCATGTTTACCAGCTTATTATAAAGGATATTATAAAGGATACAGATGAATAGCCAGATGAAGAGTTACATAGGGCGGGGTCCAGAAAGGTCCTTAGAGGAGGAGCTTCTGTTCCAATGGAACTGAGTTGTGTCCCTCTAGGCATCTGGATACATTTCCCAACCGGGAAGCTCCTATAACAAAGTTTTAAATACATGTATCTTTGACCTTGTAGATCCATGTCCAGGAATTTATCCTGAGACCTTAAAGGATAAGCACACAAAGTTGTGTGTACAGGGATAGCTGTCTCAGTGCTGTTTATATTAGCAAAAATTGGAAGACATTTAAATTTCCAATTGGGCAGTCATAGTATATCTGTATAAGAGTATTATGAAGGCATTAAAATGACGATGTGTGTCTGCGTTTCTTGGCATAGAATGATGTCTATGGCATATTTTTAAGGAAAAAAGTATATTTCAATTTTAGCATGTATAATATGTTCTCCTTAAAATAAATATTTATTTGTGATTGTACGTGTGTATGTATAGAAATATATCTAAAAGTATATACATAAACATACTAATAGGAATGCTTTCTGAATGATAAGTATAAAAGAGATTAGCTTCCGCATGAGTTAATACTTAAATTGTATTAAGTATTACATATGTAATGCCTTGACATATAATAGAGATTTGCTGCTGTAGGAATTTCAAGGCTTTTGACCCATGGGTGGGAGATGGAGACAAGTTTGTTGCTTGTTTGTTTGAGCTCTATGGACTTTTGACTCATGCTGTCTGTGAGTTCAACTTATAGAAGAAAACTCTGAGTTGACTTGATAATCTTGGAAGGAACTCCATGTTACTCTAATATATAATAATACTTTATATGACTAATAATATCTTGCTTTCAACTAGCCTTTTGGCATGCTGCCACACACATTACATCACTTGCATTTTCTGAGTACTTGCTAGGTGGTGATGCACACATCACCATTTTTACGCTCTCTCCAAGGTAGGGACGCTTTCTTCCGTTTTGCTGATGAGAAGGCTGAGCTTCTGGGAGGACAAGAGGCACTTGTCCCACTGCTAGTGAGGACAAACCTAGGTTGGTGTTCTTTCCATTGTACCATGTTTTTATTTGGCATTATTTTATCCCAAATCACCATCTCCATCTGATTCTTCCAACATATTCTAGGAGCTCTCTCTCTACCTGACACACCAAACTTTTTAACCAGGTGTGGAGAAGCACGGTGAACATAGCACTGCAATGAAATACACTGTTATGGGGTCAGAATTCCTGAGGCTGAAGCTACTCCATCACTTACTGGATGTGTAACCTTGGGAAAGTTATTTAACTTTTTCATGCCTCCATTCGTCCGTCTGAAAAATGGGGGTAATGATAGTCGTACCTATTCTGTAGACTTGTGAGAGGACTGACTGAGACAAGTCAGATAAAGCAGTATAGCTCAGGGTCCTTCTCATCGTAAGTTATGGACAAATGTCACCCACTGTCGTTCACCTCCTCTTCTTTATCATTATCCTCGTAACAACCTCACGTGATTGCCTTCAAGAAATGGAGACAGAGATTACATGCCTTGTCTAAGGTCACATAGCTGATAAAAGATAGGATAGCTCTTTTTTCATCTTCCCATTCAGCTGAGAGCACTTAAGGGTTGTTCTGGGTAGAGGACAGAAGATGTGGCAGGGGGCTCAGGGTAGAGTGGTGTTTCCCGTGGTGTTAACATGCAGTAGGTGAATGGAATGAAACAGCAACTAATCCAGTCCAGCCCCAAACCACAAACGTCAACAGGTATTTTATGGCAGGGAAGGTGCCAATGAACATGTCACGTGCTCTTTTGAAAATAAATGAAGCCACATAGGGACTCTAAAGTAAAATATAAGAACTGGGCTGTTTATGGATCTCCTCTGGCTCTGGTTTATGGCGTTTCAAACACCACGCGGGAAGAGACACTGTAGGAGGAGCCCTCCAATGTGACGGAGGTCACCGGGCTCCGGTGTTATCTAATTGCATCGCACCCGGCAAGCCATTTAGGGCCTCTCCTGTTGCATCATGACCAGTGGGGTAATCAATTCCTGCTTGTGGGTTTGCTAGGAAAATGATTTTGGTATTGAGTTCTTGGTTTTGTTTCTCTCAGCTCAAATTGAAGTATAATAATGCAGTGGTCAGTTCCCCAAGGGGTTTGACACCTGCTTTCCTTTAGAATCCATGCAGGGGGTGCCTCATGGAATCAGAGCAGTAAGCTTCCTTGGAGATCATCTAGTGATCTTATCCAGCGATTTTGATTTTCTTTTCTGTCAGTGATAGATCCCTTTTTACAGAGGAAATTTAATGTAGAATCTCAATAACTAAAATATAAAAGGAAAGCTGCCTTAATGGAAACAAGAGGGCCACCTTGGTTAACTTTTCTCTCACTCAGAGACTGTCTCTGTGGGTCCTCCCCAGAACCAAGGGCGCTGGAGAGCATAATTTGAAAATGAGCTCTTAAAGCTTGATAGGCACAGCGTCGCTGCTGGTTACAAAGCACATGCCTGGGCCCCACCCCAAAATGATGGAACCAGAATCTAAATTTTCAATAAGATTCTCAGATGATTCTGACACTTCCTACTTTTTAAGAACCACTGGCTTTTTCCAGTGCTTTCATTTTGCAGGTGATGAAACTGACAGAGTAGGGAGGTTACTCCATGGTCACAAAGCTAATGATGAGACCAAGTGCTGGGCTCTTGGCCCCCAGTGGCTCACTTAGACAGGCTCCTTACTTGTGAGCAATAGAAACTCTGGGTAATGTAAGCCGAACTCGTTGGAAGGCTATTTCATCGTTCATAAAATGGAAGAGAAATCACAACACCCAGGAGTGCATGCAGCTCCATTGGAGTAGATGGCGGCAGCTAACAGTCTCTTCAGGGCATCACTACCAGGAAAAGTCGGCTTCCACCTCCTTGTGGCACTTCATCGTTAGTTGAAATCTGGTGGGCGGGGGAGATAGTCTGATTGGCTCAGCTTGGACAAGGAAGCCTCTTTGGCTGGGGACCACAGAGAACCTTGACCAAAAGTCTCAGGAAGACCTCACCCAATGGGTGTGGCAGAACTCACTGAGACGATGCTACCAGTAGAAAGTGGAAATGTCATTAGCAGGCAAAAAATCAACATACGCCCACACCCTCAGCCACCTTTCCCACCACACTGTGCTGTCCCCCTCTTAGGGTCAATGCTTCACAGAAAAAAAATCCAATTGAAATGAAGGGGTTAAGGTAAATTCTGTGGCTTAACTATCAGCCAAATGACATTTTAACAGCCTTTTTAGCATAGCCCGGCTGGGCTGAGACCTTCCCTGCAAAATGCCTTAATCCTTGGTCTCTAAATAGAGAGTTATTTTCAATTTCTCCAGTTCCTAATGTTTTAAATGGAACTACTGTTCCCCTTAGAGCACCCAGTGGCTGGCTGGAGACCTTTATTGATATATATATAAATTACCTCAATCCCCTCTGCTGCCTACAGATCCAATCATATTGAACTAATGTGCATATAAATAAAAACCTGGAAGTGTGGTTTATGGCAATAAGTAGTGCAGCCGAAGTTTTTACCATTCTGCAAAGACACCTTGATACATTGCTGATAATCTTCATAATATGTTTAAAGAAGCAGTGTGTCAGCTCAGGCCAGAGCACCCTGGGAACCGAATGGGAAATCTGATTCTCCAGCTTCTGATTGACCAAGAGAAGAATCTGTCCTGCCAGAAGGAAGCCTACCCCAGGCTGTCAAGGGCCCAGTGGCTGGAAATCTTTTCCCAAAGTCATTAGGCTGTAAAGAGATGGGCTGGTCTACAAAATATGCAGGGGTTGGAACAGGAGTTCTCCTCTTGTTTTTCTTGCAGTGTGTGCTCTGTGGTTAGTCCTGATGGTGGGCGGGTTCCAGAGTAGCTGAGGAACAAGCTAGGAGCATTCTTCAGAGCAGGAGATGCCAGCCCTGGACAGGAACTCAAAAGGGGGACTTTGGGCAGTGGATATGAAAAGCATGAAGATACCTGGGTGCCTGGGAGCCTGGGAAATAGTATGGAGGTAAAGGGTGGGGATGGGAAGCAGAGGTAGCTAACGGAATGTAGGGAGAGGGAGTGGTTCTGTTCTTGGACATTGTGCCCAGCGCCAGCCCTGAAATTGAGCCCAGAGAGGAAACAGAGGCAAAATAAAGAAAACATATCATTCTTTTTTTTTTTTTTTGCGGTACGCGGGCCTCTCACTGCTGTGGCCTCTCCCGTTGCGGAGTACAGGCTCCGGACGCGCAGGCTCAGCGGCCATGGCTGACGGGCCCAGCCGCTCCGCGGCATGCGGGATCTTCCCGGACGGGGGCACGAACCCGTGTCCCGTGCATTGGCAGGCGGACTCTCAACCACTGCGCCACCAGGGAAGCCCGAAAACGTATCATTCTTGCTCTGTGTAACAGAAAGTGGCTGTGTGTGCCCCAGAGACTGGGCACAATAATCCCTTTGGGATTTGGGTAGAAAATATTAAAATTTGTATTTATACAGATTTCTCATTTTAAAATGTTCTATTTTTGATGTGTTTTAATATGTATTTAATACATTAGTGTTGTGATATATGCATGCAATTTGAAAATAAATACATGCATATATAAGTATATATATGTGTATATATATATATATATATATATATATACACTGGATGACACACTTTTTAACTAATGGAGTGTGCAATAAAAACAGTTTATAGACTGCTGCTTTAGTGGTTCAATCCCTGTGCTAAGCCAGAGACTGCCAATAATCCTCCAACATTGAGCTGTTATTAGCAATTTCATCTATTATTCAGGAAAAACATAAGTAGGGTCCTTTGGTTTACCCATTTGTATGCTGTCTTAAGATCCTAGCTAAAGTTCAGAGTGATGTCATAATAAAGTACACTGGCCTTGGGATTGCTCAGCCTTAGTTTCTAATTTAGTTTCTATGTTATGGCCCATACCAGCAGTGTTGTCTTAGTCAGCCTTTCTGGGTCTCAGTTTCCTCATTTGTAAAATGGGATTGACATTAGTATCTACTCCAAAAATGAGATAATTCTTGCAAAACCCTTAGTAAAATTCTGGGCACATAATTGAGGCTCGTACATCGGAGCTACAAAAGGACCTAGTTTAGGAATGTCAATCAGCTGGTGACCACTTCTCCATCCCATGCCTGTCCATAGCAAACATCACTAATTGAGCACAGCGTTTTCCATTCAGGACTTGGAGTAGACCTCAGGATTAGGTCACATAATAATTTCTTCCCCCGTAGGCAATTGCAGTCTCTGAAAGGCATTTGCTGTGAGAAGCTGCTAATGTACAGAAACAACCTTGTGGACTTCCCAGCAGCAGGAGAGATCCCAGTGAGACTTGAGGAAGAGCTTTTCTTATTTGGGATCCCAATGGGATGTTATCAAGCAGGTCTTTGAAAAGTTTTCTCTAGGGATTTTTGGGGCTATGGCAACAACAATGAGGATAATGCCTCACATTTTGAGCTGTGCTTTATAGCTTTCAAAGCACTTTAATGCGCATTTTCTAACTTCATCTTCATAGCAACCCTGCCTGCCAAAGCAGAGCAGGCATTAGAATCAGAAAAATAGCATTTCTTTTTGTTTTTTTTAATGAAAAGAGCCCTAGAGGCTTTGTCCAACCTCCTCATTTTATAGACTAAGAAATTGATGCCAGAGAGGGTGACTTGTTCCAGGTAACTTACTTGAAGCCCAGACACATATCCTACTTCTTGGTATCACTCAGTGTACCTTGTAAATGCTTAACAAAGATTAGTTGAAAAAGGAGTAAATTAATGACAAATGAAGGACTCTATGAATGAATGTAGTGTCTTAGTGGCCTAATCAGGACCACTAGAACCTTCTGTCTGTGATGGTGGGGGACATTTCCCCCAAAGCCTCCTGTAACTATTAATTGCCATTGCCTGTATGATCACCTGGACATACCAGCAGGTTCTAAGTATGAGAAATGGCCCAGCACAGGTTTTGGCTCTGAGCAGAAGCTGTAAATTCTTGGGGAGCAAATACCATCATCTTAAGAAAAAGTGTAGGTGGGGAGTCCTAAAATTCCACAGTGTTTGAGTCAGGGATGGAGAAGGAGCATTTGTTGGTGATGATTTTGAAATATTAGGTTCTTGAATATTTACATATTACACAATATGTATTGAGTTTGCTTTACTGACATTTATTTATTTTTTGCGGTACGCGGGCCTGTCACTGTTGCGGCTTCTCCCATTGCAGAGCACAGGCTCCGGACGCGCAGGCTCAGCGGCCATGGCTCACGGGCCCAGCCGCTCCGCGGCATGTGGGATCTTCCCGGACCGGGGCACGAACCCGTGTCCGCTGCATCGGCAGGCGGACTCTCAACCACTGAGCCACCAGGGAAGCCCACTCTACTGACATTTATAGCAGTACCTGGGCCCTCCTTTCCGAGCCTCACGCCTGCCTTCCCCTACCTCCAGGTCTAAGAGGATCCCACCCTATCATCTTGGGTGTTTTCATAAGTTCCCCTTGGTGAGGAAGGTGGCCAATATATGACTGATCTCGTGGGAAAGCCTAATTTGGGTCAACTCTATGATAGCAGAGGGTCACATGGAAATAGAGAGAGTGTGGTTTCTTGGTGTTTGGGGAGACTAGACTAGCAGCATGAATATTTTTTCTAGGGGCTAAAGTGAATGAATTACTCCCTTCCTTCTTTTTGAATTGAATGCTTACTCTTTCCTAGACACTCTAAGGAAGTATGGAATTTAAAGACTATCAGGAAACAACAACTGGTAAATAAGATGAGCCACTGCAGGTGAGGTAATTAAGTGATAATTTGTAGATCTGACCAGGGTTAAAATGGGTCACAATTACAGCGTTAGGAGTTTAGTGAAGGACTTCACCATGGGCTATAGTATGGGAGTATAGAGCTTGAACTGAATGTAGAAGAACAATATCTGTGTTACTTAACCAATACTATAATAGAACTTATTACATGCCAAGCTTTTATCTTAGTAATTTATACATGTTGATCCATTTAATTCTCACAACAAGCTTGTAGATTATTTTATAGCTGAGGAAATCAAGGTAGGCAGAGCTGGAGTAACTTGCCAAAAGTAGAGGTGGGATTTGAACCCAGGCAGCTCAACATCCAAGATCTTAGCCATTATGCCTCCCACCAACAGCCATGTGAGTGAGCCTTCTTGGAAGTATATCCTCCAGCCTTGGTCAGGCCTTCAGATGACTGTAGCCCTGGCTGACACCTTGAATGCAATCTTAGTTTAACTGCTAGGGTTCTCCTGGATTCCTGACCCACAGAAACTGGAAGATAATATTCCTTTGTTGTTTTAAGCTGCGAAGTTTCAGGGTGACTTGCTATATAGCAATAAATAACCAATACAGCCCTCAGTGTATATTGAGGAGTGTAGACTTAATCTTAGCCCCATGCCTAATATAGAGTACCTCGTTGATAACTGGGTCCTGAAGTGAATTATGGATGGTGGAGAGCCACTGGAGATTTTTGAGCAGGTGAACATTATGATGAGAATCATCTTTTAGAAAAATTAATGCAGAGTGGATGGGAAAGATGAATTAGGGGTGGAGGACACCTGTGTTAGGGAAGCAACTCAGGCTGTTGAAATGGCTTAAGCATGTAATAGTTTGGCCCAGGCTTAGGTTTAGGGCAAGGAGAAGGAACAAAGCAAATGTAAGTTTCCTGAGAGCTGGGCCCTTACTTGTCTTTCTTTATCACTAGAGTCTGAGAGCCTTGCACAGTGCCTGGAACATAGTAGGCACTCAATAACATTTACTGAATGAATGATTGAATATGTGAGTGGGTGGGTGAGTGAATAAGAAAGAAAGATAGAAATGTGGTGCCCCTACTTTTCTTTAGAAAGGAAAACTCTCCAGAGATTCTATAGGTAATGTCTGGAGTAGATCTCAGTGACCTCAAACTCTATTTTCCATTTCTGTGATCCTGTTTGGGGCCAGCCTGTTTTCAAAGCCCATTCCTGTTCTGAAGTTGATTTTAAAACGTTCCTTTTCTTTTCACATCATTCGTGCCACAAACATTTATTGGGCATCTAAAATATGCTTAGCATCACGATGGGTCCCGGCGGGGAGAAGACGAGTGAGGGCTGGTCCTGTGGCGCTTCAGTATATCTTTCTCTGCTTTTATCTCTAGTCATCTCAGAAGTTTATTTTTGAAATAAAGATTCATTTTCTTAGTGGAATTCTTAAGTGGGGAGTGATGAGATGAATTTGGGCTTTTAGGAACTGCTTTTAGAAGTTGTGGATGACTTCCACTGTTTGCTGCTCACCCTTGCTGATATGCCCTATTAATATTCAAAAGCTGTCACTTTATTTTATCTTTGTTCTTTTGTAGACTAGACTGCTGGCTGGGAGAATCTGGTTTGTCTGGTTTAGTCTTGTCACACTGTGGGGTAGGAGAAAAAGAGACATGACCCAAGGGTGTTAGTTAAAAAAATGGGAGGATTTCTGCATGTGTCTCTTGGTGTCACACTCTAGTTAATTGACTTCTGTCCCTTTGCCTTGTAAATAAATTTCAGCATCATGAGTGTATAGTTGCTAGAGGACACAGAGTCTGGATGTAAAGCTGAGGAAAAGCTCTAGAGATGGCACTTTTATATTAAGGGCATTGTCCTATTTAATAGCAGTGACTGTCTGGCATGCTGTGTTAGAAAGGATTCTGATGTGTACTTGGACGTGTTACGTGAGTGATGACTGCCCAGGGGCATGGGTATGGGCAGCTGTATTTGGAGCAACTGCTAGAAGGCTGGGTCTCAGCTTAGGTGTTCAGGGTAAGAAACTAGAGGAGCGGAGGCTAAGAACCTGTTTCCTTTGACTAATCTTTTCTCCATCTCTTCGTCATCTTCTCTTTCATCACTGCCTTCTTTTCTCCCCTCTTCTACTTGCCTGCTGTTTCTTCTCATGCTCCATTGTTTCTCTTTCCCTTTTTCCTCTGCCTCCATATACCTCTCCTTCAGCTGATTTAAAGGGTACCTCCCCACACCCACCCTGGCTACACACATTTGACATAACAAAGGCTCTTTTAGGCTTGTCTAGATATAGTTCAGAACTACTAGAACTAGTGGTTAGCGTGATGGAAGTCAATGGCTTTACAACCCCCCAGACTCCATTCTGCCTCTGATCCTTCTGGCCTTCCTGATATGCTGACAGAGGCACTAAAGAGGCCATAGGATTTGCAAAGTCACAGCCAAGTACATGGCCAAGAAGGAGCTCTCAGGAGGAGGAGGTGTGCACATGTGACCCTCTGCTTCCCCTCTCCACACTGCACAGACAGACATGCAAGTCTCCCCAGGGCACTGTCTCTGGTTCTTCTCATCAGAATTAAATTCACTTAACATTTTAAAAGAAAAAAATCTGAAAATATTCTCACGGTTGAGTCTAAAGGACTCAAAGAACTGATTCATTTACATTTGCTTTCCATTTAAGTCAAGGCGGGCACACTCAAAGCTGCTTCCTCTAGCAGAGGCAGACTCAACTATTATCATAATGCTTCCCTTTTCCCCCTTATCCCCATTTGATAATCACATTTTATTCTTAAATATTTAGTTTTCTTTTATTCAATCTTTTAGGTTACTATATTGGTACAGAAGGGAGGGGGGAGACAGTCTTTCTCATCCCAGTTGATATTCATCTGTCTGCCTAAAAATTTTTTTTCCTCTTTTCTCTTTTCTTTCTTTTTTTTTTTTTTCATTTACCACCATTTTGGCTGGTGAGTATAGGGTTTTTTTTGTTTTTTTTTTTAACCTCTAAGCACACTGAATGTCTTCAGGCTTGCATGTTAGACAGGAGACTGATAGGATAATGATGATGGAATGTTAAATGCTATCTATGTAAATCAGCTCCATCAATGGGTACAAGATTCAGCTACTTTAGGCCTTTTTTTCCTTCAAAGGAGGATAATATTGGATTGTTATTAACCTACTTTAGAAGAATCTTTGCATTACCAGACACATTACTATTTTGCATAAAGCCATATTAAACTTTGGTATGATGTACAACATTATTTTCTCCTAAATGCTGCTTTTAACATCCAAGTAGTTTCTTTTGTATTTTTGGCAGAGGATTGGTTTCTGATAGCCAGATACCAATTGCAAGTAGGAAGAAATGAAGATCTTTACATGCTTTTTACAGGCGGAGGAAAGGAAATTATATTTTCTCCACTTATTTGAAGTACGGGTAGATTCTAAGAGTGATTATGCTTTGAGGTGAACGGTGAAACCTCCAGTTCATCTTTGGGTTCTAGAACAAAGCCGTTGAGAGCCAAGCCTGCAATAGGTTTGGATTTGATTAAGGGTATTAGAGTGGTTACCACTCTTGGTTGCAAGTGATAGGACCAACTCAAATCTGGTTGTAAACTAGTGTACACAGGGATGCCGGTGGCCTCAAGGGTGGCCTGGAAGCAGGACCTCAGAAAAGCCATCGGGTTTCTGTCTTCTCTCCTTTGTCTCTCGTTTCTCCCTCACCCCTTCCCATCTCTCTTCCCACCTGGCTCTCCCTGTATCTTTCTCTCTCAACCCCATTTTTACTTCCCTGTCTCCCTCATTTTTCTCTCTCCTCCACCTCTCTCTCCATCTTTCTCTCTCCCTTCATCACTCTATATCTCATCTCTCTCCCCCATTTTTCTCTCCCATCTCTCTCCATTTTCTCTGTTCATGTTTCTCTCACCCCATTTCTACTCACTTCTGCCCCATCTTTCTGTCTCCAATTTTCTGTCTTGCTTCTATCTCTCTCTCCCCATCTTTATTCTTCCAGCTCTCTTCCCTTACCATTCCCCCCCAAGCCCTCTCCCATCTTTCTTTATCTCTTATCCAACTCATTTCCCCTCTGCCTCATCCCTCTCTCTCTCCTCCGTATCCAGTCTGTCTGTGTGAGCTCCTCATTACAGACTGCGCAGTGGCTTTCTCCTCATAGTGGAGGACGTGGCACAGGCAGCTCCAATTTTACATAGTCCCGGCTTGGTGACTCCAGAGAAAAAGGAATGCTTTCTCCCCTAGACTCCACGTTTGCGTAAATATCAGAGAATGTTTTCATCGACCTGGCTTGGGTTACATGTCCACTTCTTGGGATTAATTGACTTATGCCAAAAAAATGAAAAACCGTCTCACCTACTTGGGTCAAATGCCTATCCCTGTGGCCAGCGGTAATGGGGGTGGGGGCCAGGTATTAGGGTTGGCACCTCATCACAGTCGTTTAGGGTAAGGAAGAAGTCTTCCATTAAGGAAACGGGAATGTTATTAATGGAAGAAACAGGAAACAGACTCTGCATGGGCAGAAACAGCAGATGTCTACCATAACCACCAGGATGGGCATGGAAAGAAGAGAACAGTCCTCCATACACCGTCTTCTTCTGGCCAGATAGTATATATTGAAAGGGGGTAGGAAGGGTACATTTCTTACTAGTGGATGGAGCTGGTCTTTTCTCTTTTGGTCTTATGGATCCTTCTAGTTGATTGAAAAAGACCCATTTTTTAATCCCTTCAGTGACCTGTCATCCTTGTCACTAATGTCTTGCACATCCCAGCTTACTGTAAAGGGATGCCCCAAGTGAGCCAAAACAGCTACACATCTGCCACTCTTGGTCTCTTTCCCTAGGCTGCTTCTCATTCTAACTGTACAATCTCCACCCAGTTCCTTGGGGTTTCTTAATTCCCTCAGCAGACATGGGCTAAATACACTTGACTCATGCTTCAACTTGAAATGGGTAGGCACATTTCAAAAAATGAAGCAAAAAAGAGGGATAGCATAATCACAAGAAGGAAGGAATAATATAATTTGGAGACATCCGGTATTGCAATTGGAAATTTTGGGGACTAGGCTGTGGAGGGGCATAATCAGCTTCATGGTGCATTTTGAGTTGATTTTCAGAGATAGAGATGGGACCTCCAACAAGACAGGGGTGAGTGTTACCGAGTAAGGGCTCGCTGTCCTATGAGCATAGAAGCCAATCATATGGCAGTGGCTTTTGAGAAAAGAAAGAGCTGTGAAGTCTTCACTTTACTGTGAAGTAAACAGGGAAGGAGACATGAGGCCAGGCTCTCAAATTTGTCTCCCTGATCCAGGGTTGAGATGAAATTTAAAGGGTTAGGGGACTAGCTAATGGGCTAGTCTTGAATTAGTCCATATAAGCTACTCGTGCTGCTGGAAGCCAGATTTTCCTTATTGAAGGACTGCTCGCTTGGTAAAGGGCCTCTGGTGGCAACATTTCTATTCTTTGAGTTCCATAGACTGAAGGTTCTTGGTTCTAGGGTCATCCTGGAGCTGTGGGTTCCTGTCTTGCACATGCATAGTGCTGTCTGTAAAGTAACTCAAGATTTGATTAATCAACAGCCTATTTAAGGAGGCAAAACCAGTTAAAGCTGGTGCTGTTTCAATTAATCAACAACCTATTTAAGGAGGCAAAACCAGTTTAAGCTGGTGCTGTTTCAACCAATCAACAACCTACTTAAGGAGGCAAAACCAGTTAAAGCTGGTGCTGTTTCAGTTAATCAACAGCCTATTGAAGGAGGCAAAACCAGTTCAAGCTGATGCTGTTTCAACCAATCAACAACCTACTTAAGGAGGCAAAACCAGTTAAAGCTGGTGCTGTTTTAGTTAATCAACAGCCTATTTAAGGAGGCAAAACCAGTTCAAGCCGGTGCTCTTTCAGGAAGAGAACAGCAAAGGGACGCCACGGTGCTGCTGACTCTCCAGTTTGCGTCTTTGCCTTATGTTGGAGGTGAATGTCCTGTACTAGGTATAAACATACCAGGGTTTGGGAGCTGGGGTGGGGAGGATGACAAACACAACTTTAATTGGGTTGGAAAGCACTTAGTTGGATTAATTTGCTTCAAAATGCCTTAAGAGAGCCAACCCCAAAGATGAGTTGAGGCCATTTTGATTTCTGCCTAATAAATAGAGCCAAGAATGTTGACGGATGTGTGTCAGGGAAGAAACCAACCTTCGTGGGGTCTTCTTAAGACGCTTATGGAGGAGGTTGTGGGGCGGGCGGGGAAACTGAGCTCAGAGGTGGTGCTGAGAGCCGTCCAGGCTGTTGATAGTAGTTTCTGGCCGAGCCTGTGGCTCCAGCTACCTCTTTTGGATTTGGCTGAGACGCCTCTGGGCAGGCTTTGTGCCACCTCTGCCTGTTTGTGTAAGAATGCGACACATGGACCCAGCAGTCAGCCAGGTGCCAACCATGTAATCTGACACCATATGTTCCCAAGTCAGGAGAGAATAGAGCATTTTTTTTTTTTAATTTTGGAAGTAGGTTAATTACATTCATCTATATTTTCAGCCTTAAGGGTCACAGATTTGAAATTATTCCCGACATGTTTAGGTGGTCATTTATGACCAAAATTATAAGCTACAAGATGGTGCAAAGAGTGTATTCTCAGAATGAGGACACCGCTCAAAAAGATGTTTCCTTAGAATGTTTTTCGTTGGCAGTACTTACAAAAATGGATTTAAACTGTTGTTTTCTGGTGAAATCAGTGTTGCTCGTCTTATCGGCATCCTCCTTTGCCCAGACGTTAGTTTGTCTCTAATATTTACCCAGTTTTCCAGAGAAAACTGGTGAATGGAGCCGGCTGTGTCTTTTCTCTGCTGCTTTTTGTTCCTAAAGTTTATGAAAGCCAGACTTTTGACTGAAAAATGAAGTTTTATATGATTCAGAGCATTTGACCAATACGAGCTAATGATATGGCTAATATTTGTTGAGAGTTCTGTCAGTGCCAAAAAGGTGCTGAGATGTTTGCATGCAATGTCTTATTCAATCCGTGAACAACTTATTATTCTTGTCTTAATGTTAAGAAGTGAGATATGCCTGTTATCTTGCATTTAGCCCCTCCAGATGTATACCTTATTCTGTTTCACCCTGATCTGTGCCAGATAGGAATCACAACCACCACTCATTTCCCGGCCCCCTGGCTTATTTGAGTTTGGTCAGCGAAGATCCCTGATGCGAAAATTAGAGGGTACAGGGAATAGAGTGGACTAGATCTAAAACTAAGACAGTTTTAGAAACCCAACCTCGTACCAGAGTACACTACTAAGCATCTCTGCTCCTCAAATTTTTGTCTATGAAATAGAGATGATTCTACCTATTTCTTGGGTGGCGGTGAGGAGGGTTAAATTAGATCATGCACGTAAAAATACCTAGCTAGATTTCTCCATTGTAAAGGTCCGTTTTTCCTTTTCCTTTGCATTTTGCAATGTAGTAGTTGTCTGTGGGGGTGATACTTGACTATCACAATCTGTTCTCGATCCCGTAAGCCCACCTGGGAGTCGCCTACATACAGTGGACTGCCACAGCTACTTTTGTCTCTTTGCCTGAGTGAGCGTGCTTTGTTCTCAAGCAACCAGGAATGCCAATGTTTCCATTGGTTCCTCTACTAAATTTTTTTTTTAATTCACAATATTGTAAATTTAACAAAAACTTGAATTTTGTCAGATGCCTTCTCAGTGTACATGGTTCATATGACTTGCCCCTTTGATTTATTAGCATGGGGAATTAATAAGTCTCCTCAGGTTGAACTCTCCTTGCATGGCTGGAACATTTATTCTAATTGGCTGTTTGGTTGTGTTTGCTAATATTCAGTTTATTTTTGCTTCTATGTTTGCAAGTGAGATTGGTCTGTAGTTTTTTGGTGCATTCTTTGCCAGGTTTAGGTATCAATGTTACACTTGCCTTATAAAGAGAATTGGGAAGGTTTCCTTCTTTTTCTATTCTCTGGAACAGGTTAAGTAGCATTGGGATTATATCTTCTTTGAAGGTCCAGTTTCTGTACGAAATCATTTAGGCCTGCTGCTTTGTTTGTTTTGTTTTGTGGTAGGTCTTTGATAACTTCCTTTTTCTCTCCTAGGAAATTGGTGTGTTCAAACTTTGTCTCCTGGAATCGGTTTGGTGAGTTGTATTTTGTTAAAATTATTCATTTATTAGGTTTTCAAATTTATGGCACAGAATTATACAATGATTTTCTAATCATGTATTTCAGTTTTCTGTTTACCTTTACCATTTCTTATTTTGGATATTTGTGTTTTCTCCTCCCCTCCCCCCACTTCTTTTTTTTTTTTTTTTTTTCTTGATTAGGTGAGCTAGTGGTTTTGTCTATTTTGTTGATTTCTTGAAAGACCAGCTTTTGGATTTGTTTATTGGTTTTACCTTTTTCTCTTTTCTAAAGCATTAGCTTTTGCTATTTATTTCTTTCCTTTATTTTTTTATTTTAGGAAAAAGTTTCAAGTTACCGTAGTTTTATAATATATAGGGTAAGGCAAGTCATTCCCCATTAATTTTTTTCCCAGATTTTTCTGGGCTGTTTTCACTTGTTTGTGAATAGTCTCTCCAAAGTGACTTTTATAATTATTTGTCAAGTTTTATTGGGATTGCATTGATTATTTTTAGATTTATTGGGGAAAATGGGTATTTTTATAATACTGAATCTTCTTATCCAGGAGCAAATTATGTTTCTTACTTGTTTGTTTGTACCTCTCAGTGATTTTATTGTTTTATACATGTTACTCTAAACTTTTGCTATATTTCAAGTTTTAAGCTTAATTTTTTTTTTAGCTTGTGTGAATGGGACTTTTTCCTTCTATAATCTATAAGTAGTTACTGTTAGTTTATAAGAACAGTATTGATTTTTGTGTGTTTCTTTTATAAATGGCCATTTTAGTAGTGCGTTTTTGTTTCTGTTTTTTTGTTCTTTTGTGTTTTCCAAGTGTATAATCATATTATATGCAAACAGTGATAACTGTGCATTCGTTGTATCACTTATTTTGTTGATGTTTACATGCACTAGCTGGCAGTTTTAGTTAGCACAGTATTAAATAACAAATGTGAAAGAACACCCTCATGTCATATTGCTGACTTTAGTGAGGATGATTCTAGTGTTTCAACAGTTAGCATAATTCTTAATTTCGAGGGATATGTATGTACCTTTTCAAAAAGTAAGTTTTTTTTTAAGCAAGAGATGAAGTTGAATTTTATTAAATGCTTTTGACAGTTTTCTTGGTAATCATATTTTCTCCTTTGACCTATTTATATGATGAATTTCATTAATGGATATTCTAAGATTGAAATACTTTTGAATTCCTGGAATGAATCAATTTGCATAATGTACTGCTGGATTCTCATTGTTAAGATTTTATTTAGGGTTTTTTACATTAATATTTTTTAACTTAGTTTGGTTTGTATGTTTTTTTCTTCTAGTTATCAAAAATTGAATTCTTAATGGTTTCTAATAGTCTATTATGTGGATATGCCACAAATTGTTCCTTTATATAGACATTGATGTCATTTCCATTTTTCAACATAGTAAAGCAGCAATGAATATGCTTGTTAACCCCTCCTCCTTGCTTCTCAGCTTATTTACCACTTCTTAAGAGAACCCCTTCCTGACCCCCTGACTACACCATATCCTCCAATTACCTGGAATTGTCTTTTCTTCCCAGTGCTTTGTTAGGCCTATAATTTACACTGTGTGTGTGTAGTTGATGGCCATCTTCTTCTCTGCTAGATAAGTGCCATTAAGTCAGGGATCATGTCTGATATTACACATCACTGCCTCCTTCAAGGAGCTTGGTGCCTGGCCCATAATATGAGTTCAATAAGTATTTTATTTATTTATTTATTTAATTTATTTTTGGCTGTGTTGGGTGTTTGCTGCTGCTCTGGGGCTTTCTCTAGTTGTGGTGAGCAGGGGCTACTCTTCATTGCAGTGCGCGGGCTTCTCATTGCAGTGGCTTCTCTTGTTGCGGAGCATAGGCTCTAGGCGTTTGGGCTTCAGTAGTTGTGGCGCACGGGCTTAGTTGCTCCGTGGCATGTGGGATCTTCCCGGACCAGGGCTCAAACCCGTGTCCCCTGCATTGGCAGACGGATTCTTAATCACTGCACCACCAGGGAAGCCCTCAGTAAGTATTTTCTGAATAATGATTACCATCTATCTGCATGCATTTGCTTCTAAGGAGAGTAAGCCTGTTACATAAAAGGAAATTTTAAATTTAATTTTCTGTGTATGTTGAGATAACAAATTCATTGGTTGGAGCTGGAGGTGAACTGAATTGTTTTCATAATAGAGAAGAGAGGAATTTGGGATGGCAGAGAAGGAGCAGGTAGACAGGAGTTAGAAAGGCTGGGATCTGTGAGACACAGGCCCTAGAGCTGGTGGTGAAGGGAGTAGGGAGCTTCAGAGAAGAGATTTTTCACATATCATGGAATCCTTCTCCCTAACTCTGAAGTCTTTAGCAAGACTGCTCAACTCGTCAAGTGCTTAGTCCTGATAGATTTCTTAGGAAAATCATTTTTATGAAGCTAAGACAGGGTTATTCAACAAAGATGCCACTGTCACCTGAGTTTTACCGAGAAACTAAATTCATTTTAACAGGGGCAAATGTAAAGCCCTGCATGTGGATTAAAAAAAAAAAAAAATCAGTTGCCCAAGTAGAGGTTTGGGGGAGATATGATTTTGATAACTTTCCCTCTGAAAATGTGGGCATTTATCTGAGTACAACATGTGACAATTTGTGTGATCAGTATTAAAACAGTAAATGCAGGAATTAATAGGAGGACAGGATCCTGTCCAAGGTAGATCATAGTTTAACTTCACCCTATTGGTCAGGTTACATTTAAAGTATTCATTCCAGTTTTCTAACCTTAGTCACTGGCAAACTTGAGAGCACCCAGCATGCTACCTAGTAGGGAAGAATTTGGGAAGCCCTGGGCTGAGAGTCATGTTTGAAGAGAAGAGGAGCAGTTTAGTCTCAAAAGGAGAAAACTTGCAGGCCACTTGATAAATTGTCCTCAAACATGTTGAAGGACTGCTGTGTTGAAAAGGGTTAGATCCTGTTCCGTGGGCTGCCGAAGACATATTTGGAACAACGGCAGATATTACAGGGCAGAAGATAGACTCAGTATATGGAAAAGCTTTATAATTAAATTAGAATGCACTGCTGTTGGAAGAGGGAGCTTTCTGGACTTGAGGATTCTAGCAGAGGCTGCATGACCACCCGTAGAGGAGATTTCTGCGTTGAATGGGGCAGACTCCGTGACTTCTTCAGTCTTTTCCAATGGAGAATCTATGAAAAAGCCTGGCTGCTTCATTGCTTTGACTCTTCATTGTTACTGGTTTAGCAGCTGCTTTACTCTTTAGGCTGTAAGCTCTGTGAGGATGAGGACCATGTCTGTCTTGTTTACACTGAATTAGCAGGGACCCGGCCGGCATAGAGCTTTGTGGTCAATAATTACTTGGTGAAGTGAAATCAACAGTTGCCACCCTGGGTAATCAAGGCCAGTGGGACAGAAGAGATTAATCAAGGGGACTCGGCCAGTTGATTTTTGTCTTGCCCTGGGCCCCATCCTTAATATGTCAGGTATTGAGCCAATAGGAGACCTGATCTTATTGCCAACTTTCTCTTTTAGATGTAGACTTCGGTTTCTCCATGCATGAGATAGTAGAGAAACAGTATGGCAGAGTGCTTAAGAGCACAGTTGCTGGAGTCAAAACTCCCTTGCCTTACTTGCACAGGGTTACTGTGAGGATTGAATATCTCTGACTCTGTCTCTCTCTCTCTCTCTGTGTAAGCTGTTATTATAAATTGGTATAAATTCTTTTTTTAAATTAAATGTTTGGAAAATACAGGATACATGGCAGGGCTTTGAATAATGTGCATGATGAATTCTCTCCTGATATACAGGAGCTTATGAAGAAGCCTTCTAAAATTTTACAGATCGGGCTTCCCTGATGGTGCAGTGGTTGAGAGTCGGCCTGCCGATGCAGGGGACACGGGTTCGTGCCCCGGTCTGGGAAGATCCCACATGCTGCGGAGCAGCTGGGCCCGTGAGCCATGGCTGCTGAGCCTGCGCGTCCGGAGCCTGTGCTCCGCAACGGGAGAGGCCACAACAGTGAGAGGCCCGCGTAATGCAAAAAAAAAAAAAAAAAAAAAAAAATTTACAGATCACCGTTTGTACACACACTAGAAACATAGAAGGCTGGATTTGAATCCTAGCTTTGCCGTTAAGCCATTCTCCTCTCTGGAACATCAGTAACACGGAGCTGAAAATACCAGTCTTGACTATCTTGAGAGTGAAGTGAGCTGAACTACATGGTGGAGTTTTGATAACAGTGTAGATTAAAATGCATAACTTTAGTTCTATTACTGCTTATATCTTTATCACTGCCACCCGCTTTCCCCACCACACACACTTTGTAGTGGGGATCTGGCTCAGCTGCTAGTTTGCAGGATTCTCCTCTTCTACCAGCTTTAGCTCCCTTCCTTTTCATAATCCCATCCTGGGAGGAGGAAGGGAGGGAATACTTTGCTTTAGATCTATCAGGATGCCCAGGTGTAAGGTCCTAGATCAAAAAGAAAAATTGCTGTTTTGATTTCCACCCTTCTTCCATGCCATTTCTTTCTTGGTCCCTCTCAAAATTTCTCCAGCTCTCCTGTGGCATAAAGTGAGTCAGAATAGCAAATGAAACATGCAGAAGACATAAATTCTGGGCATAAAATATATATCAAATGTACATCTATCAATTGGCTTTATGCTATCTGAGCTGCCCCCAGGGTGTCAGTGGATCAGGTGAATGGATTTCTGCCACTGTGGGTAATTCCATAAGGTAATAGGGCGGGCCTTAATGCAGTGGAGAGGCAATATTCTCCCAGTTATAGATCATGGTTTAAAAGGGGCATCTGTATATTTTGATTCTGCGAGTCAATGAAGTTGAGTCCCCAAGGCACTCTCGGAGCTTAGGCTTTCTGAGGCTGTGGAGAGGAACTGGCTCGAAGCCAGGAATGCAGCCCGAAGAAGATGAAGCCAGCCTCGACTCCAGAGGTCTGGTCCAGAAAGGCTCAGTCCTATGACCTCTGAGAAAGCTCAGAATAAAGCAAATACCTGTATAAATAGTTTTTTTTTTTTCATTTCCTTAGCCAGGTTAACTATTATACCAAATGGTGAATTTGTCTAACTGAATGGGAAAAAAATTCAAGCTATTGGATTGACTGACAACACCCAACCAGAAAGGCTCATCAATTAACTCTAATTGTGATTATACAGCTCTGTGTTGATGCAGTAAGAGAGGGAAGAAAGATGGAGATGGAGAGAGAAACACAAGGAACAGCTAATATTTATTAAGATGACATTTTATTTTCCAGATACCGTGCTTAGCATTTCCGTGCACTGACTAACTTAATGCTTTCTACAACCCTATAAGTTAGGAGCTATGATTATCATTCACATTTTATGGTTGAGAAAATTAAGGCATTGAGAGGTTAAGCAACTTGCCCAAGGACCACCTAGTTAGTGGTAGTAGAGGGATCTGAATCCATTGTTAACCACTACACCATACAGCCCTGAAGGAGAGACGCTCTTTCCAATTTGGGAAATGCTTTTCTAGGCTCCAGGAAGTCTGAGGACTTAGGTTCAGAAAAGTTTAATTGGAAATTAGAGTATTAGAAAAGTGCCTGGAAGCAAGTTAGTACTCCTGAATATACCAGTATGCTTAAAAATGGTGTCTACAGCTCTGCAGAACTGTTGGGAGGTAGGGAGAAACCTACTTCAACCTTACTTTAGATAAAATCTCTGTTAGCAAATTCTGCATTTGGACCTGAGCCCTAGCAGAGTTGTTAGAGATCTAATGACTTGGCTTAGATTTAAGAGATTTTGAGATTCCAAAAATAGGGCCCTCAAGAAGGATGCAGACTCTGATTTGATTATTGAAGTAGAGCTGTGCGAAACATTTCCTATTGGGAGTCCTAAGTCCAGTACACATTGTGCATATGATAATAAGCAGGATACAGCAGATCAATATCTAATATCCAACCCTTTCTTCCTGACAGAACTCAGTTTTATTCAGGCAGTCACCCCTCCCCAATGTGGCCAGTTACTTCAGACACAGCTGACCCCAATTCCAGATCCCAGGGGTGGGCCTGATTGAGTTTAGCGGTCCAATTTCTCTAGCCTGTGATTGGTTCAACAGTGGGCATATGACCTGATACTGGCCAATTAGAATTCAGAGGATGTTGGGGGGAGGAAGGAGAGAGGTTAGGCGTCTGCGTCAATTTTCTTCTATTTTAAGAGAAATTCTCAGAAAGAGATTATCTTTTTCTTTCCTCTGGAAGTAGCTGTGTTTGTGTAGTGATAACTGTACATATCTCACAGTGTTTTATAACTGTCTCAAAGACCCAACTAAAATCAGCTTATAGAACACATGTTTATTTTATAATTGCTCACATAACAAGAATTTCAGAGGTAGGACAGTTCCAGGGTTGGTTAATTTCAGGGGTGCAAAGTTCCTTGCTTCTTTTTCTGCTGTGTTTGTGGTTCTGTGTGTTTAGTTCTTTGCAGTGACAAGATGGCTGTAGCAGCTCCAGGAATCATCTCAGACAGAGAGGCAAGAGTGTCCAGAGACAGGAAAGGCGGCAAGTTCCTGACTTGTGTTTCTTTATAAGAGTGTGGAAAACATTTCTAGAAGGGCCAAAGCTGACTTCCCCTTACATTGCCAAGGATTGTTACATGTACATTCTTCAAACAATTGTGGGAAGATGAAAGGAATGACCATAGTTGGCTTAGATAATTAACATCCACATTTAGGAAGACATAATGAAATGCACTGATATCTGATACCTGAAAAAAACTGGGCTTCTATTGGAAAGGAAGAAGTGGGAGACTAGGACTGTTGGATAGATAACCAATAGGGTTGGCCACACCCTACAACAATTGTAGTCAGACTACCAGTTTGAATGAAGCCAATACCAAGGCTGACATGGTAGAGAGATCAAAGTATCTGGTTCTTTGACATAATGAACTGCTGAATCAAACCAAATAAGAAGCCTGAACAGCTGTGTGGACTTCCTGTTATGAGCCATAAATTCCCTTATTATTAAAGCTGTTGACTGAGGTTTCTGTAATTTGCAATGGAGATCACCAAACACAGATACAAGGTGCTTAATAAACACTTGGTGAATGAATGAATGAACAAATGAATGAATTTGAGGTTTATGTTCTAAGGATGAAAGTCTCTTATTGAGGATGGGCAAATTTTAAAAAAGTAAGAATAAGTCATATTTCGATATACTGAGAATACATAGTAAATTCTTTTGAAAAGACATATTTATCTTGTAAAATTGTTCTTTTTTTAAAAAAAAATTAGAGCGTAGCTGTGGTTATTAGGGTTAACAAGATTTCTGAAAATAACCAGGTCTCTTCTAAATGAGTACAAAGCGGGGAGATGAGGTAGGTATACTGGGGAAGTATTTAGTAAAAAATTTATCAAATATTTTTTGGGTGTTTAGTATGTTGCCAGCATTGTGGTTGTCCTCAGAGATATAACAGTGAGTAAGATTGGTGTGATCTTGACTTTCAAAACATTTGGAGTTGGATTAATAACTATTCTGTGTTTTAGGGATTTAGACTATAACATCCCCAATAGATCCTAAACTAGTAGAGAATTATTACTGATAATTTTGTTTTACTAAAAATTAGACTAATTGAATATGTAGTACTTGCTCATTATATAGCACTTATGAAGAGAATATACATATATATATATAAAATAATATAAAAAAACAGTAATAAATACCTGCCATTGAGGACTTACTCTGTGCTATGCATGGTTCTAAATGTCATTTACTTCTCATAATAATCCTGTGAGGTAGATACTATCAGTAATCTCTTTTTCCAGATGAGAAACCTGAAGCAGAAAGCAGTTAAATGTTAAGGTTACACACCTAGCAAGTTGCCTAGCTTGGTTATGTACCCTGCTGGTCTTTTTCTGCAGCTTATTCTTATAACCACTCCTATATGGGCATCATATTTTATTCCTAGTTGTATAGATTTGAATCTGAGGTTCAGGCAGTCAACGTGACTCACTCTCTACAGTTGAAGGGAGACTGTACCTGTCTCAAAGAGTTTTCGAGTATTAAATGAAAGAATATATAAAAGGTACATAAACTGAGTGCCTCGTATATAGGAAGCCTTCAAAAAATGGAAGGCTTTATTATAAATGTAGGGCTTAGTTTTCTGGTCTGATGCTAGGGATTATCAGAAATCTCTATATTTCCAAAACCCACAGCATTTCTTGGCCATACCCATTTCCTCTAAACCCTCTCAACTTACAGGAGGCCCCTACTTGCTTTTCGGGTGTTGCAGGAGGAAATTATAAAAGGTGATGCAGACTCCTGAACGTGAGTCAGAAAGACAGTTTTCTCTGATTGTCTCATTTCACTCTTTGGAGAATGGCCAAGGTCAGCACGAGAAATCCATGGGCATTGAGTTCTCCATCAATTTTCAAAAGCTTGCCTGTTCATAGAACTTTAGGATTGGAAGGGACCCTAAAGGACTTGTAGTTTAATCTCGTATTTGAAACTGTCCCTCCTTCTTTGGAATCCCCACCAAGAGATACTTTCTGAAATTTGGATCTGGGAGTATGCATGAAAATATTTATCACTCTTCCATCACATGGAAGAAGTTAACTAAATTTAAAGAAAAAAAGAGTTTTGGTTGAACTGTCGCCGATTATAGGAAAGGGCAGTAAATCATATAGCTCTATTTATTATCCCAAAATGAAACAACAGAAAAAGGGTTGTGAGTTTTCACAAAGTGAATTTACTTGTGTAATCAGCACCCAGAGGCCTCCTTCATGCCCTCTCCCACTTACCCTTCAGAGGCAATCATTATCCTCACTTGTGATGCCACAGATCAGGTTGCCTATTTTTGAACTTAATGTGAGTAGAATCACCTGGCGTGTAGTCCCTTGTGTCTGGTTTCATTCCGTCAACTTAGTACGTGTGAGATTTATCCATATTGTTGCATGACGCTGTAGTTTGTTCATACTCATTGCTGTGTAGTTTTTCATTGTATGACCAGACTATGATTTATTTATCCATTCTCCGTTGAACAGTTCAATTGTTTCCAGTTTAGTCTATTAATTACAGTGCTTCTATGAACATTCCTGTACATGTCTTTTGGGGAACATTTGTTCACATTTCTGCTGGATACATACCCAGGATTGGGATTGCTGGGTCATAGGAATGCATGTTTTGGCTTCAGTCAGTGCTGTCAAACAATTTTTCGGAGTGGTTCTCCAGTCTAGAAAGATTCAGTTTAACTTTTTAAAGGACAAGACCCAGAGGGAACATCAGAAGCCCCATTGTAAGTGATGCTACATCTGGGCTTGAAGCATCTAGTTAAAAATTCATTTGTTCAACATGTATTGATCGAGCACCTACTATGTGCTAGCGGCTCTTAGGTTTTGGGGATCTAATAGACTAAAAGAATTTAAACATATAATCCTGTTGATAACTGTATTTACCAACTGTAGTAAATGCTATGAAGGAAAAGTACAGAATGCCATAAGCCCAACAGACTAATGCCTTCCCCTTTTCTTCCTTGAGGGAAGGGGAAAAAAACCCAACCAACCTCTAGCTGTAATAGCCTTAATTGTGAACCAGCTTCTATGCTGTCAGATTGTAACCTAATTAATCACTGAGGGCGCTGTGGAATTGATGAATTGCTTTGGTGCTCTTTTACTAGTATAAATCTTTGATTTAATGATTGCTGGTCTCTGATTCATACTGTACTACCTTGGTGATCAATATGCATGATGAATGGCTGATTTTCAAGAACCACCCACTTGGTAATGCTCCTTTATATATACAGTGTATGTATATATAAATTAGTATGCGAGACAGATTTCTGACAGAGCAGCAGAGGGTGAGGTAATATTATGGGTTGAGGAGGAGGGGCAGAAATGGAGGAGATGAATGGAATTTGCTGATAGAAGTTGGGAGGACATTTTCAGGAAGGGCAAAATAAAGCACTCATTGAGAGAATTCTCTGTTTGTTGTTTGATCAGTCTCCTTTGGCTTCGGTCCTTCAGTTCAAGGATCTGACGTTGCTTTGGAGGAGACTTAGTATCCAAAGCTCCTTCAGAACGAGAAATTCATTGCAGGATGAGAGCCATATATAATTTACCAGCTGTGGATTCCTTTGCTTCATTTTAAAGTTCCTATTGCTGAGTGGGCATGAGGGCGGGAAGTTGACTGTGGTTTGCAGTGGTCCTGGAAGACCTTTGTTGTGGTTTGTTCATTAAATCCAGAACTATTTATTGAGTACCTGCTCTATTTCAAGCTGCAAGCTAGGTACTGGAAATACACTAAGACAGGAAAACTCTCACCCTCAGGGATCCTTTATCTAGAAGGATCTGTGGGATTACTAGAGTCGTCTTTGGTCTAGTGGACACACATGCTGTGCTTCACTCTGGTGTTGTTGAGATACCTGGTTTCTAGTTTCAGAGAATTATCTTCAGGTCTCCCTCTCTCTCCCTCCTGTTCACACACACATATATTTCGTGATTCAGTTTCCTCAACTGTCAAAACTTTGCGTGCTCAGATTTATTAGGGAAAGCCAGAAGTATGTGATGTAACTTTGAAACAGTGAGACCAATTCTGATGTGAGTTTTACAGGAAGCAGTCACTTTATTGCCATGTTGTAAATATGACAACAACTTGAATAGTGAAGAATTATATGAAAGTAAGGTGTTTTGAATTTCCAGTGACTTTTATCTGGAAGGCATAATCAAAGAAACATTGAAAGACTTCTTGTTGCATCATTGTTTTTGATGGCAAGAAGTTGGAAAACCTTAAAGACCCATCATTGGAATTATGGTGAAACATGAAATGATTCAAACTGACTATACAGATCTCTATTGACATCAAAAATAAGTTCACATCACATTATTGAATAATAAAAAAAAGATTAAAAGCATGTGTAGTTATGATCCCTGGCACAGAGGAGGTATTTGGTAAATATTTGTTTAATAAACTAATAACTGGTGGTTGTAGCTGTTCACTACCCCCATATCAGCAAAAAGAGATGTATGGAATGATGCTCCCTAAATTGTTAACAGTTTTTATCTTGGGGTAGTGGAATTTCATGTTTAAAAAAAAAAAATTTGAAAAGTATGTTCTAAATATTTTTATAATGAATGTGATTTATTTGTATTCAGAAAATACAGGCTATTTTCTTTTTCTTTTTTTTTTTTTTCAAACAGTACTCTGAATAAGAATACTTTCCATTTGTTCAAAAGGAGGCTAGAAACCTCTCTTCTCTGGGATTTGATCTTCCTTAGTATGCAAGAGAATTAAGAAAAGCAACTCCTGGGTAAGCAGTAGAGTCTCTTTTTACAAGGCCTGGAGGGCTGATTCCATCAAGGCCCCCCTGGAGAAATCTTAGTGATTCTGCGTCTCTCCTCCTGGGAGCTGGTTTGCTCTCCCTTTCCTGAAGCCAGGGGATTCTCACATTTATTACTATTGTGGCTTCTCTTCCCCTCTTACCCATCTCACCCGGGCAGATTTCTTGTTTCATCTGGTACCCAGTAGAGCTCTGCTGAGCTGAGGGCCTGTCTTTCCCACAAATCCTCATCCAATTAATTGATAAAAAATTAGTAATTTAATTTTAGTGATGGGAATTATACACCATTCTCTGAGCTCCCTCTTCACGAGGCGTCCCAGAGTCGCCTCATACAGACAAGCACCTGAAGCAAGAGTAAGGAACATTTTCTATATTTTAAGTGGATTTGGCCACTTGAGCATCTTTGATTGGAGGGCAGGCAAAAGAACAGGAGGCACAGAGCAAAAACGGTCCCTCTAGAAATCAGGAGGTTGAAAGGAAATTGGAAGGGAAAAAAATCACATTTTTTTTCCCTCTGTGCTGGTGGATATTTTTGGGACTTGTGCCAACCTACTTACCTATTTTAACCCTGAACTGCTTAGATGTGACACAACTCCATTGATTTTTGGATTCATTTAAAACTATGAGCTCTGAATTCAGACAGTCTTCACTAGCTATGGGACCTTTGGCTTCAATGTTTTCATCTGTAAAATAGAACTAATAAGACAACCTATCTAACAGGGTTATCGTAACGATCAGTGAGATAAGGCACTTAGCCCGATATCTGAGACATTTTGCAAGGGCTCAAAAGTTCTAGATGTAATAGTGATTATTATTTCTGCAAGTCAGTATTAGGGATTATTTAAATAGAGGATGAGCTAAATTTTATTACAGTGTTGAAGGGGTTTTTTCTTCATAAATTTAGTCTAGGAAGGGTTTCTTGAAAAAATTTGCTATTTAAGGCAGTGATGTAACATGACTGCAATGGTTAATCAACTCGGAACAGTTTTCAAGTCCCCTCAGGGACTTGAAACCTTGAAATTACATATTATTTCTTGGATAGTTAGTTATCCAAGTGTACCCTCTGCTAAACATTCTGTTAACAGTAATTTGAATTACTACAAGTTTTTAAATACCATTTTATTATGTTGTCTAAAGCAGATGTTTACTTAAATAAAATGGATCTTTATGTATTTTAAAGTGGTGGGGTTTCAGTGTACAATAGAATTGGTAGCTTAGACTGTATTAAAATGATGTGAGGATTTGAATTAAACTCTTCTGGGTTTTATTCGTGTAAATGTCACAGTATGAAGAGCTGTGGAATTATTTGTAAGTATCTTATATCTCCTTTATTCTGCAGTAAACCCCTAGAGATAAGTAATTGCTCGCTTATCTTTCTGTCATGCACACACCATTTATAGCCTGGTGTAGTGTAGAGTAAATGCTCAATAAACGTTGAATGAATGATGGCCCAGAGTTTTGTGTGAACAAGTATTTGTTAGGCTGGTCAAGGGGAAGATGGTGTTAAATATGAGCATTTTATGTCAGCCTGCTTTTATCTCCTACAAAGATTGTAAAATCCTTGGGCTCACTGTGTGTTTTGTATTTCTTTTGTGTCTTTTCTGACAACGTCTAGGATGGCTGATATTCAGTAAATACTTATTGGACCAAAGTAAATAGAGGGAGGTAAAAGTAAAATGGGCTGCTCTTGATCTTAAACTGGGAAAACTATTTCCCTGATTTCAGCCCCTCAGTAGAATTTTTTGAGCCTTCCCAGCTTTTGGTGCATGGGAACCTAAGTTGATTGCTCATGGAAAACCGGTCATATCAAGAGAGTCTCGTCTCTCTTTTTCCACAAAGAATTGTGACTTATTTAAGAAGGTCGACTGTTGACACACACTTTGAATTTTATAGCTAATTGTGCCATTTTCTCAGACCTTGCATTCAGCTGTGGAAGGCCCCTGGAGCAGTTACCTGGGTGATCGTACTTACCAAGCTTCTCCTGAAATGCAGATAGAGAAGAGCTTTGGGGGAAACATTTGCTATCCTTCCAGAGGTTCCTCTGCCTGTAAAGCAGAATGAAGCCATAAGCTCAGCCTCAGAGGCCAGGCTGGCACTGACTCTGGGACACCTAACTTCATTTTCCATCTCCGCATGGTGTGTTGGCTTGCCCAGACATCTCAGAGCTTCGCAGCTGGGAAGATGGGATCTGGGGAACTGATAGAAGAAGGACTTGAAGGAGGATTAATGGGAGTTGGATTGTTGAGCAGCTGATTAGAACGGTTGATTCTCAGAGGTTGTAAGGAGCGAGGCCACGCCAAATCCTATAATAAAAGCTATATTCTCTGTAACAGGGAGAGGCAATTTCATTCATGAAAAGAGAATACACAGACAAGGGAGCAAAGAACCTTAGAAGTCAGGCCTTCAGCATGTTTTTGTCTCTTCCACTAACAGTGAGATGAGAGTGAAGAGGCTACCAAATTGGATACCAGCAGCTGAGTGTATCCAGCCTCTTGAGCAGGACAAAGCTCACCAGCCAGTGTAGGCTTCATGACAGCTGCAAAAGCAATGGCTACATAAACTTTCTCAGGGTGGGGTGGAGGGGAGAAAGTGGAATGTGAGAGACGCTTTTGCAGTAAGAAAAACATAATAAATCCTAGAGTTACACATAGCCTGGGGATTTTTATGACCATAGCCAGGCATGAAGGAATGACTGAACTTAACTAAAGCTGTTAATTACCTGGGTGAGATCAAAAGCCCAAGTAAGGGAATATATTTATGATGCACCTTACAGGATATGCTTCAACTTCTTAATTTTTTTCATTAATTGGTTTGATTAAATAGATTTAAAGAGCCTGGGCAGAGCCTTGTAAATCATAATCCATATTGATCTAATGAAATAGTCAATAAATTTACTAACATAACCCCTTTCCTTTGTACAGTCTGGAGGGAAATGCTTCACTGAATGGTTATAACTCAACTCCGAACCTCCCTGCTATTCCCACAGTGACTCATAGAGAGCAGGAGGATGCTGGGAAAATCTCTTAGGCCATTTGTAAGAGTGCTTGAATAAGTGGTTTAACACCTGTTCAGACTGCTCACCACCCTCTGTCCACCTGCATCCCCAAGCCCTTTGGTACTTCACGGGAGACTTTATTTGAGCTGGCCAGTGTTGGGTGCCTTGTGAATTCTGTGCGTAATTTACCAAATTTACTAATGTATGTCACCATCTGTTCTAGCCCTGACTCTGGGGCCTCAAGACTCCAGTCATATTTTAGAGCCTTTGACTTTTCTTCATTTCTCCATCCGGCTCTGTAAATATTGACAAAAAATGAGGCTCTTAAATATAATAAAATGTGCTCAGATAAATAACAAGCCTATAATGAAGATGCCTAGATCTCGACTAAGTTACGGGAAATTTCCTAAAGCAGCTTCTTTGTGTCCCTTTTCCCACCTCCTAGAGCAGGGAAAGGAACCTGGATGCTAGAGAGCACAAGGATAAAGGGGTATTTTATGGGATGGTTTAGACACTGATATTTCATGAATTTCTTCCACTGAGTGTGGAGTGGAGCAAGATTTTGCACTTGCCTTAGTTACTAATCCCAAAGGTAGGCCTATAAGCAGTGTTCTTGGGGACAGAGTTCCTCTGGGCGTGGGGTGTCAAGTCAGCACAGAGGTGACAAAATTAACTTTGAAAGCCCCTTAATGCACTCATACAGGACAGTGTCAGTAGCTTTGTGCCTACAACCGTGCAGGTAATTTTCGCGTGCCTTCGAGTATGAGAACCACTGTGAAAAGGAGCAGGAAGAGAGTAGGTGTGCAGCTCAGAGGAGTTCAAACCAGCCTGTCGTTAAAATCACCGTCAAATTCTTAGTTATGACTGGGGGATGGGTTGGAGCTCCCAAAGTGGTCCTGGCAGCCTGTAAGCTTTAGTCGACCCTGTTTTAATATTAAGCCTTTCTAACCTTACTGCAGTGTTAGAGATTTATGTGTGATTGCAAGGCTTAAACCGGGAAGTGGAGTCTCATTTTGGAGGACTGGGGCGGGGGGCGGGGGGAGTGTGGGTGCATTTAGGCTCTACAATTTGCAAGCCTACATTAAATTAGGCCTTGATGCAGCTTCACGGTACTCGAGGAAGCGCTGGAATTTGAGTATCCAAACCAGGGCAGTTTGTGGATGTAAAGTGACTTTACAAATTAAATGCCGTGGTGAATTCAAACGTTGAACTCAAAGTGAAAGAGAAATCCCTGTAATTGAGCCCTTTCTCTCTCCTTTCACTTCCCCCCTCCCCCTCATTGTATCTTCAATTATCTGGGTAATTTGGTCCTGAGGGCATAAATTCCTTTATAACTCAAATCCATTATGCAGAGAAGAGTCATCAGGAAATTGCTCAGATTGCATCCCTGATGGTGCGAAGGTTTTGGAGCAGATCCGGCGTTCCATTAACACGGTGCTGCTCTCGATTTTAGATTTGAGCCCGGAGGCTGGACATCCGAAGCTCTTCCCTTTGCCCCTCTTTGTTTCAGCAAGAGCCGACTGTAGGGAAGCCCCGTGCTGGTGCTGGCTGGCGGCGGCTTCTCTCCCTCTGAGGCCATGGCTGCTGCCAGTTTCCCTTGGCTGATAGACAATTCCACTCCAGGCCAGGAAGAGCTGCTGCCAGGTGGGCAGGCGTATGCTTTCGTCTTGTCTTTCCATCTCCGGGAGCCAGGCACCCAGGCCTTCTGGTGGAGAGCTGGTTTTCATGTTTGTGCCCTGACAGGGGTTGTCCTTGTGCTGCTGTTGGTGGTCTGTGAGCCACCTGCCTTTGGGCTTACAGGCTCTCAATCCAAATGCAAACATATTCAATTTAAATTTGCCAGACATTCTAATGTCTGGCAACCTCTTTTATCTGGCTTTACTCTTTCTAGATTTGTGGTTTACTAGGGATATTCAGTTTGGGTTTGTTGTTTGTGTGTATGGGTTTTCCCTCTTGTTCTTTTCTGTTCCCACAAAGTGATGACTCGGAGGAAGGCAGCGTGTAGAAGCGTCTTAGATTATGGATCAGGCAGACCTGTGTCTATTGCTTTTTATGTCTCCACTCACAATTAAGTAAATAGCATGAGAAGAGAGGATTTTGTCTGTCTTATTTTCTGCTGTATCCCCAGGGCCTAGCATTGTGCCAGGCACATAGTATGCACTCAATAAGTAATTAATGTGCATGAGTAAAAGAATGGGCTCATATGCTGCTCTCTAATTAGAAGCTTTGTAATTTTAGGGGGAATTGAAAAAAGTTCCAGTTTTCATCTTGTTACCTGCAAAATGTGTAAGACCATAGCGAAAGTACCTGGCAGGTCCTGTGTTCAGTAAATGATAGGATCTCCCTCTTCTCCTATTTGTCAACCACAGGGTGAACTCTTCAAGGACAAGGACCGAGTTTTCATTCTCCATATCCCAGGGCCTAGCACTGTTCCTACACAGAGTGGGTGTTCAGTAACTATTTGTTGAATAAGTGAATGAATGAATGGGAAGCAGGTGCATGTGGATCAGTGAAATTGACTCTTGAGCACAGGCTTGGCCAAGTTACCTTTCTGTTGTGTCTCATTCTTGTATCTCAGTTTCTATGTGAGGGAAACGAACCGAGAATTCTCTACAGGTCGTCTGGATCTGTGGGTTATGTGGACCATTTGAAAAGGAATTTTATACTGGAATTTCTTCTTTTCAGTCAAAACAGACCATCCATGGGATAAAACCCCAGGCCTTGTAGTGATTTGCTGACCACACTCTTTACATATTTATAAAGTTTGACACTTTATATATGTAATTTCTTGCACATTTGTAATGTTAGTTTATTTGACCCATCCTGTGAGTTAATACACTTGCTACTATTACACCCATTCGACAAGTAAGAAAATAGGGGCAGAGCATGGAGATTTGCCAAAGTCAGATGGTTATTTAGTGGCGTAAAGTTAGAAACTCCATTTCCTCGCCCCAAACTCTCTTCACTAGATCAGGGGTCCGTGGGCCGGTACCCGTCTGCGGCCTGTTAGGAACCGGGCCGCACAGCAGGAGGTGAGTGGTGGGAGAGCGAGCAAAGTTTCATCTGCAGCTCCCCATCGCTCACGTTACCTCCTGAACCGTCCCCCCGCCCCAGGTCCGTGGAAAAATTGTCTTCCACGAAACTGGTCCCAGGGGCCAAAAAGGTTGGGGACCGCTGCACTAGATCGTGTAGCTTCTGTGATTATTGAGCTGAAGGGAGGATACAGGTGTTTTGCACTCCTATTCACTTTGTCAATATTGCTTATTTGAAAAATCTCTGGGGCTTTCCTGGTGGTGCAGTGGTTGAGGGTCCGCCTGCCGATGCAGGGGACGCGGGTTCGTGCCCCGGTCCGGGAAGATCCCACGTGCCGCGGAGCGCCTAGGCCCGTGAGCCATGGCCGCTGAGCCTGCGCGTCCGGAGCCTGTGCTCCGCAACAGGAGAGGCCGAAACAGTGAGAGGCCCGCGTACCGCAAAAAAAAAGAGAAAAATCTCCTTGTCTTTTTGTTTTTGTTACTTGGCCTGAGGTCTGTATCTACCACACCATTTATAGATTGCTCCAAACTTTTTATGCTTATATCTGACATACAGTCACTTTCCTAGCTTGCAGCTCAATTAATCATGCTTGAGTAATTTTGAAGGGAACTTTTGTGTCTTGAAATTTGGAAGATGTTGAAGAGTCAGTCTTACAGCTTTCAGCACTGCTTTCTCCAGATATGACCCAGCTGAGAATGTGTATTTGATTTACCATGTTAAGTTGTGTCTATTTCATTCTTCAAAAGGGGTTATCATCATCAACTGCATCCTTCTTTTGGGGAAAAAAGAAAGAGAAGAATCTGTTTATTACTGTTTCAGAAGATGTTCCTTTGCTGGCAAGTTGAGGCCTAATTTTTTTGTTAACCTCTGATAAAATACCATGTAAACTGAATACAATCAAGTGTGACATACGATTTATCTTACTGTTGACAATTCTGGTCTTGTCCAAAGCCACTTGAAGGATGATAAATTAAGTGCTTCTCCACTTTGTACTGGTGATGTTCATTGCAAACCTCTTTAAAGATGAATTGGAACATTTTTACGAAGGGGAATGAATGAAATACAATAACCTACCGAGGAGACAGTTACTAGAATGGAAGTAAAATAGGTACCTGGGTGATTCTTCTCTAGTGTTGCTATGGGTATGGTCATTCAGATGTGGGATGAATCCTCAAACTGTAGCACATTAGCTCAAGAATACCAAAGCATAGACAATTCTATAATTTGGGTTCACATGTATATTCTTCATTCCATTGGACTAACAGCTTCCACATCAAGAATGTGTTTTCATGACTTAAGAATAAAGCCTACAGGGACCTGTGAGGTCCTTCCTGAACTGGTGCCCTCCCAACCTCATCTTGCTTTACTCTAAGTTTTGCTCACTGCACTCTGTCTACAATGGCCTTCTTTCTTCTTCTTTCAGCACATCAAGCTCATTCCCATCGTAGGGTTTGTCTTTGCTGGTCCTTCTCTCTGGAATAATATTTTCCCTCCAGATCATCTAGTGTCTGTCATTTAGTAGGTGCTCAGTCCACATTTCTTGGAAGGAAGAAGAAGAGGAGGAAGGGAAGGAGGGAGGAAAGAGGAAGAAGGAAGGTTGGATGGGTGGAAGGATGGTTGGATTATAGATAATAAAGACTGAAAAAACTTACGGACATAAAAAAAATACTGCCCTTTGTAATGATAGGTGACAGAAATTCCTGACAGACAAACCCTGTTTGACCATCACATGAAATTTTATGTTGTCATAAGAAATAGTTCCTGGTGAATTGTGGATGGTCATCAGTGTGATACTGAATTTTCATAAGAAACTCACTGGGTCCATTAACCCTAAGTTCCAGTCTGAAGGAGTCATGGGCTTCATTGTTTGTTAATAGCACAGCTAGAATCTAGGAGACTGTTTCTGGGATCTAGTCATTAATGTGAGAATTGATGTTTGTCACTGGGACAATCTGAGATTCTTTTCTGTGTATTTGTTCTGAGGATTTCAGGGCTTTTCTCCATTTATTTTCTCAGTATGGCTGTTCTTAATTTTCACTGCTTTGTTTTTACGGCTGCCGGGCATTGCTTCCCGATCTCTTTTCGTGATTACATGTTGACACTGCACTTTTGATCTTGGCTCTGCCATTTATAGGAACCTCTTTGTTCTTTGGCATCATTTAAGGATAGTTCAATCAGTCAAATATTTAAGAGAGAATTATCAAAAAAGTCACCTGGATTATCAGTTGTGAAATAAAATTAATGCAGTGAAATGTGTTTAGTGCTGATATTAGACTGAATGTGACTGAATTGGTATTTGATGAATGAGAAGGCAACTCAGGATAACAGTGACCTCACAATCATCTTGATGAATTTGAATCATCCTTGCCCCGCAGGTGGGTGAGAGTACCAAGTTGCAGAGAGGTTGGTTCCCTGAGTGTAATGGCAAATACGTTTACTCTACCATGGAAAAACGCATGTTTCATAAAGACATGACTTTATCGACTTTTCCTCTGGCTTCCTACTGAGCCTTTAAACTCTGGAACTTTCATCATGCTTGCATCCCCCACTCCCAGCCTCCCTGTCTTTATCCCCTAATTACATGAGCTTAACTTCCCCTGACCTACAGAGAGTCAAGAAAAATTGGCATATAAAGCCCTGTTGTGTTTTGGTCTGACCTATGGGTGCTTTGAATGAAGCCAAGATACAGTGTGGGAGTTTGAGCTGCTAATGTCTGGACGCCCTTAAGAAGCATAAATCTCTCCAAACCCAAGGGAGACTTGAATGTGGTGATTTCCAATGTTCTTGGATTTGTGGCACCTAATAGTTGGATTTGCTAACACCTTCCCCCCCGCCTCTTAAAAGTAACAGGTGTGTCATATGTTTATTTTAAAAAATTAAAGCAAATCATTATTTATGCATTTTTATTATTATTTAGCTTATATTTGAGGGTGAGAGACAGGGGAAGTACTTTGGAGAATTTTTAATGGCCATAATAGCTGGTTCCTTAGGGCCAGCTCAAATTAAATCCTCTCTTTATCCCTGACCTCATTATCATGAATCTAGCTAATTTAACCTTGCCTTCTTTGAACTGTCTTTCATACTCTCTTGTGTGATACTTGACCATATGCTGTTCTCTGCTGTTCTTTAATTACTTCTCGTGTGCTCTGTGTCTCCAGCCATATCCTTCTCCTCAGACCTGACCCAGTTCTAAGCACAGAGTAGATACACAATACACACGAAAAAATTGAGTACTTGGAGACATCCTTGGTTGGTAGTGGGGCACAACCCATGCTTGGAGCACAAACTCTCAGTGCTCATTGCATAACTTCTCGAAGAAGAGAGAAGCAAATCTGCCCCAGGATTTCCTAAAGTTGCATGCTGTCTTTCCATGGAAAGAGCAGTGATAGCTATACCATCAGACACTATTCTGTTCTTTGTGTGCCTGGGTAGAAATTAAATCTTATGGAATTTGGGGGGCATCAAATGATGCCCTTTAGGAATGCCATGATGTAACCAGGAACCCTTGGCTTATCATCCCAGGTGCTTGCTTTACTCTTAGATAATGTAGGAAGGACAACCATGGCCATCCTGGCTGTATTGGTGTCTCACCAGCCATCATACATGGCCATGGCTTCCATCCCTCCTCCCCTATTGTGCCATTCCTCTCAGTGAGGTGGGAGGAGGACCCTCTCCCTGCCAGCATCTCATTCCTTAGATAAGGATTCCAAACATCATGACTTCAGTTTTTCTAACATCTCTTCCAGTATTACAGTTCGTATTCAATTTATTTCTTTAGCTCTTATCTCCAGGGTCTTGGAACAAGTTTCTGTAAAGGAGGTTTTATTGAGAGCTATATGAGAGATGTTCCATTATAACACGTTAAATTCCTTCTATATCTGTAATAGGTTAGTAACTTGGGGTTTAGTCACAGCATCTCTAGCCCTTCTTCCTTTAGGAAGAACTTTCTGCCTGGGTGCACCCCAATTAGTTAGAGGGTGGGCATTCTGTTTACTTATTTGATTCCTAATTCCAATGTTCTGGGAACCTCCTTGTACTACAAAGTTCAGCTGGTACTTGCCTACCCACAGTACTTGGTAAGTTTCCCTCCCTGTAGCTGGTCACAAATAGTTAGATTAGGGACGGCTATCTGACTCAAGGGTGACCAGTTAATAAGTTTGCCAGTTTACCTGGCTTAGGGTGAGAAATGAGATGAACAAATCTGAATCTCACCCTTAGGAGTTTGAACTGGGTAACTTGCAGAGCCCCAGACAGCTAGAAACAGGGGCAGAAAAATGCCTCAAATTAGAGTCATGGCCATTCAGGGTTACATGCCAGTAGCTTTTAGGATGGAGCAGAAACTATGAGTAAACAGAAGCATCTAGTTAATAGATGGGGAGAATGGTACAGAAGTACAGAGAGAAGCTAAAATAATATGAGAAAGAGACCATGAGACCTTGGTGAAAACTGGACAAAGTATTCAGTCCCCAGATACAACTCCATTCTTCATGGCCATTTCTAGTTGACATGTAAGCTTACAGTAAACTGTCCTTTTTCTGGGCTTGAGTGAGTCTTTCTCTCGACACCAAAAAACCTGACCCGGACACTCACCCAACACTTACACACCATATGATTATTTTCTCCTGGGAAGCACCGTGACTTCCTACAAGGGTGTGATTTCTAGTGGCTGGCCCTTACATGCTAGAGTCTTGCAAAGGGATGGACTACTAAGGTCCCTGGCTCTAGGTATGTTTTAAAACACACAAAACAATATTTTCATTTGTGTGACCAATGTCAGTTTTAACTTGAGTGTAATATTAAGCCTCTTATAAATTTGCTCTGGCCACAGTCACAGTTCTTATCCCTATTGACCCCTTCTCCACCCACTAGAATGGGTGAAGTGCCCATGCTTTGTGGCCCATACTTTGGCCAATGGCATATGGCAGAAGTGGTAGAGTGCCAGTCTGAGACTAGGACTTAAAAGGCTCCTCTTGCACTTCTGCCATAACTGGGAGAAGATGATGCCTTAGGGAGCTTGCTAGTCCCCCAAAATGAGAGACATATGGAACAGAGCAGCCCCACGTAGACATGCAACATGAGCACAGCCATCATAGCTGACCCATAGACCTGTGAGCATGTTAATAAATGCTTATTGTGCTGTGTTATTGAGATTTTGTGATGTTATATAATCATGGCTGATTAGTAATGTCTGCCTTCTAGAACTTTCTTTGTTTGACTATACGTCTTCTTGATTTTATCCTCCTCTCTGGTCACTCCTTCTCAGTTTTCTTCATGAGTCCGTCCTCTTTTACCTGCCCTTTAGATGTTGGTATTATTCAAGCTTCTGCAAGCTCTCCTCTATTTTTTGGATATGCATTCTCTCTGAGTGATCTATACACTTATGACATCAATCTCTTCATGACCTGATGACGTTCAAATTTTATATTTGGTCGGTCTCTCTCTCTCTCTCTCTTGCTGTATGTGTATATATAAACACATAGATACATACCCATACAGATGCCTACCAGTCATCCCCTCCTAGATGCTTTACAGGCTCCTTGAAATCAGTATGTCTGCAATGGAATTAATCACCCCTTTCTCCCACCTTCAACTTGCTCGTCCTCCTACATCTTAAGTGACTAGCACCATTACTTGATTAGTTGTCCAAGCTGGAAACCAGAAGTCACCTGATTTCTCTCTCTCCTACTCTTTCACTTTCATACATAGTGACCAGTTGTATAGATTCCTGCCTCCTAAATGTCTCTCTAAACTGACACTATTCTCTATCCACAGTATTCATGGCTGTGGATCAGGCCTCTATTCTTTCTCACCTGGACAACCATAACCACTTCCTAGGCAGTCTCGCTGCCTCTAGCATAGACCCCTCTCCATCCATTCTCCTGTACTCTAGAAGTCCATTCTCTGCCATTGCTTCCAGAATGATCTCTCGGAAAGGCATGTATGAGCATGATAAAGGTCTCCAGTAGCTTCTTTTTATACCATTCAGGGTGAAGTCTAAACTTTTTCGAAAGGCATATAAATCTCTATGACCTGGCCTCCTCTACTTTTTACTATTATGCACAAGGCACAGTGCCTGTCCTCAACCCTCAAGAGACTAACAGGTACACAGAAAATACTTGGACTATGAGTACTAAGAAAGGAGCAAGCAAGTGCAGGGTGCTGTGCACGTAGATGGGCCACCTCACCCATCTGGGGGGGCAGAGGAGGCTTCCAGATCCCCCCACCTAAGCCAAGGCCTGAGGGAAGTGGATATGCCAACCATGTCAAGGGGTAAGTGAGATAGGGAGAGGGAAAGAGTGGCCTGGGCACAAGGAAATGCATGGGGCGAGGTCTGGAACTAGTCCAGTGGAGCACATAAAGAACAGTGGTGCTGACTGCAACTGAGGCCACACTGGGTCTTATGAGCTGTATTAAGCAGTTGGGACTCTGTTAAAGCAGCAACTGACAAGCAAGATTAAAATGTTGATCAAGCAAAGTAGCTATATGATTACCTAGAAGAGTATTTATTTGGGGGATTCTTGGAACAGAGTTGATTACATCTTAGGTTTGTAGTTTTTTAAGGTTTGCAGTAAAATTACCCTAAAATGAATTTTTATTGACTCTCAGAGCACAGAGGTGAAAGAAACCTCCAGAGGTCATTGAGATTTTAGCCCTGCCTTTAGGCAGAACCATACATAAATCTTTCCAGACAGATGGGTGTTTGTTGGCAAAGATATTCAGCCGCAGAGAAGTAATTGCTGCTTTTGTTGACAGATTTAGAGATATTTTGCCAAACACTATCTTAAAATACTATGATTAGGTGTAATTTTGCAAAAATGAGTCTATAATGGAGGTGATTCACTTGCCGTATCAGCTAAGGAGTATCTTCTATTTCCAGTTTATTTAATTTCCATTTGATTAATTTACACTGAGTGCAAGCAGTTACTCTACAATTATCTCTTTGCCTGCATCAGGATACATGCAACATTACGTTTGGAAAATTGTGAAGTCAGATGTTAACAGAAAATATGCAATAAGTAATCTCTTTCACCCACTTACCATCAAAACAAACCTTTTATGACTCTATATTCATGAGGAGTTTTTAAAATCTGTATTTCCCACACATCCTAACACAAGATACTATTTACCTTCCATTTTCACAATTGAATATCTAAGCTGTCACAAACCACTATTCTTTTGCTTATTTAGTCCTGCTAACTCCACCATTATTAGGAAAAACAGTTATTTTAAAAATACCTTTCAGGAAATCATATACATGTATATCCTCTGAACTTCTCCTGGGCAAGAACTGTGTTCTTTAATCATTTATTCTTTTAATTTTAAAAATATTTATTGTGCACTTTGGCAATTGTGGTAAATGACAAACATACATTTGTTTCCAAATAAGGTAAGCCAAGGGTTGGCAAACTATAGCCCTTGGGCCAAACCAGACCTGCTACCTGTTTTCATGTGGCCTTGGAGCAAAGAATGGTTTCTACCTTTTTTTTTTTAAAGATTGGAAAACCAGAAGAAGAAGAGTATTTCATGACATGCAAATATTGTATGAAATTTGAATTTCAGTGTCACAAATCGTTTTATTGGAAAATAACTGTACTCATTCATTTACACGTTGTTTATGGGTGCTTTTGTGCTGTAAGAGTACATTGAGTAGTTACAGTGGACACTGTATGGTTAGCCAAGTCTACAATATTTACGATCTGGCTTTTTACAGTAAAAGTTTGCGGATCCCTGACCTTCTGTAATCATGGTAATCTCATTGCCCCTGTGGATGAATGGTTTGGGAATGAACGTAAAACCTAATCCTGGGAAATGGAGTATCAGAAGTTTGCTGAGGGCTTCTGGGAAAGTTTTCTAGTTCTTCTAAAAGACGCACAGGAAAAGAGAGTTCCTTTCTTCTTTTGTCATTGTTGTACCTGGGTGAGGAGCTCGGAGTTATGGCCCATGAGGACTCCCACTTGAAGTCAAGGCTGCATCACTGAGATGGCAGCAGGGAGACGGGAAGAGCCAGGTTCTTAATGTGGGTGTTGAATCACTGAATGAGCCCTTGATACCACCCTGCCTTTGTAGTTCATGTTATATTGGATAACACACTTCCTTAGTGCTAAACCAGTTTGAGGTGAGGTTTTCTGATCCTTAGAGCCAAAGCTTCCTACATAGACCTCTACAATTCACTAGCCTCTATACCAGTTGTTGGGAATACAGCACCAAAACTAAAATAAAACATAGTCCCTGTTCTCTACCAGCTCAGTCTTATAGGGAGATACTTGTATTAAAAATGGGATAATGAATGTTTAAGGCTATTTTGGGGAGTCAGAGTGAACGTCAAAGAAGTGCGAGTATTTGATCTGAGATTTGGATGTGATCAGGCCAGTTTGTCGGGGACCAACATTTCCAGGGAAAGAGAAGAATATATAGAAAGGTGTTTGGGGGTAGCCATAAGAAGTTTGGTATGGCTGACGATACTGCTGAAGAGGGAAGGAGTAGTCAGAATTTTCCTAGCACAGAACTGGGATGCACCTTTGCAACAAACACTACAACCACTACTGCTCGTATTAAAACAACTACAAAAGAATTGGTGTTAACAAAAATGCGTATCATTTATTGAGTACATACGAGATTGAGCACTTAAAATGTATTCTCATTTGATTCTCATCAGAATTCTATGGGGAGGGTCCTATAGTCATTCATGTTTTAAAGATAATTTACCAAGCCTTGGGCGAAGTTAAAGACTTGTCCAAGGTCACTATAATTGGGAACAAAACCTTGATCTTTCTGACTCAAAGTTGGTGTCCTGACCAGGATGCTTAAAGCCTTTGAGGTCCTGAGGAACAGAGTTGGGTTGAATCTTGTTGCACGTTTTATAACCAATGGATTTAGTGGCTCTTGCCCATCTTGTACAGCCATTATTGTAGCTTCAGGAATTGCAGCGCAGTTGAATTTCAGAGGTTTAAAAACATCTTATTAAAAGTACACCTTTGGAAGTGAATATGAACATTTCAGATATGAACTTAGACTCACAGCTTCAAGTGCTATTCACAGCTGTGCCCATGAGCACTCTGGGCAGTGTAGTTTGTACAGTAGAGGATTTTAAGTTTTTTTTTTTTAAATGCCCATGTCTGTATTCTAATCCAGTTGTCATAATAAAATATATATATATATATATATATATATATATACACGTTACTCTACCTAGTTGCATTCTGTATTCATACGTGTTCTAAAATGCAAGTTTCTAATACATCACTTGATGGAGCAACACTTTAAGGAGAAGAGGACAATTCAGAGGCAGTGCTAAATAGCTGGAGGAAATGAAAAGCAGAGCAAAAGCTGAGTTACCAAATGCCGGGGTGTCAGAGCCAATTAAGAGAAGTGGTTTCAAATGAGTGGAGCTGATGGGAGAGTGAAAAGGAAACGAGAGGCCTCTGGGGTCACATGGGAGAAAGTGACAAAGGAAGGGTCAGGAAAGGAGGTGGTGGAAAATGCAGCAGGTCACTTGTGGTTGGATCTGAAATGAATGGGGTGAGTTTGCAGATGGAACAGGGTCTAAATGGGAGTGAAGGCAATTTTCTGTGGCTGTGTGGAGCCATCATGAGATACCTGGGCCACGGGGTCACATGGCTGCATTCCAGTTCCAACCCTGACACTGTGCCACCTAGAGAGGGTAACTAAATCTTTTAAGCCTTTGTTTCCTCATCTATAAAATGGGGATAATCATAGTACCTACTTTGTAAGCTTGTTAGGAGGATTAAATGACATCATCTGTGTTAAGTGCTTAGCACAGTGCCAGACACATAGTAAAATGTTCACTAAATATCAGCTGCATTGATATTATTATCATATCTGGAACGATAGAGCTAGTCGTTCCTCCAAACTACATGCAGAATCTTTCTCACAAGGTGGAATGGCTGTCCAGGGCAGGCATTTAAAGCCATCTGTTGAATGAATGAATGGCTCTTACCCCTTGAATTATCATTATTTTTTGGTTGGACCACTTCTGCAGTTGATTTACCCGTCCTTGCACAAGTGTATACAGTGGTGAGAATTTTAATGCGTGAGTGGTTTGGGCAACAGCCTCAAATGTCTTATTTTTACTACATATTATTATAGCATTACATTCATAGTTACGGGTCAGCTGCCATTTCCTGAGGTTTATAACATGCCTGTTTTAATTAACATCAAGCTAAATTTTGGCATACAGGTGGCCAGCCCAGATGTGAGTGTTATTTTTAAAAGTACCTTATGGCTGTTAAATCTCTTTCTTTAAAATAGCAAAACATATATGAGCTTGCGTGCATGGTGGGGGAAGGGGATGGAGAGCAGTAAAAATTTGAAATACTGATTATTTCAGGCCTTCTTTAGACAAGCTTCAATGATGAAAAGATTCCTTCAAAATTATTAAAATATGCTTACATAGGCCACAAACTAATAAATTGAATAGAAGCCAGAATAACAATAAAAATGAGGTGGCCACACACTGGAGAGATAAAAGAAAGTATATAGAGGGTTGCATATATACTGCAATTTAGAAAAATAAGCACAGAACATGAGTAATATGTCAAAGGGATGCACTTAACAGAGGCAGGAGTTGGGCACGGGGGTTCAAACTTTTATTTAGAAATATAAAAGTACTCAGATATTTAGTTTATTTAAAAAATATACCTTGGTAATGTGTGTGAACACACAGTATACAGAAAAATATTCTTTCTCTCTCATACACACATCACATGCATTCACACTACCTACACATAAACGCATGTTATAAACTCAATCACTGATAGGTGTGTGATTTCTGGAAAATCAATTTACTTTCCTGAGCCTAATTCTTCCATTTCTAAACAAGGGGGCTGAGCCCAATGATTCATGCAAGTCATCATCGATACCTCCTTCTTCTTTATCCCCATATCCATACTGAATTCATTGCCAAGTCCAGTTAATTTTACCTCCTAGATTTTTCCCAAACTTTTCCATGTCTCTTTATCTACCACTGCTTCATCTCAGCTACTGCTGTCTTGGTCTGGGCCACTGCAGTAGCTTCCAGCCTGGTCAGGCTGCAGCTCTTCTTGCCTGCTTCCAAATCTCTCTTCCATGCTGCTTTCATTTTTACCTATTTGAAATGAAATCTAAACATATTATGGCCCTCGTTGGGACACTTGGCCTTCCCATCATTGCTCTTCAGATAAAGACAAAACTCTTCACAATGGCCTTCTGAGGTCTGCAAAATCTTGCCTCTGCCTACTTCTCTTACCATAATCTTCTGAATTTCTATGCTCTAGACATGCCTGATTTCTTTCAATCTTTTGTGTTTTCCACACTCCCTATTAACACAGAGCCTTTGCACAGGCTGTCCTTTTTGCCTAAAGTGGTCTCCTTTCTTTCGCTCATTACATTATCAGTCAGACCTAAAGTTCCTTAATCTGGGGACAAAATCTTTCTCTCTACAGTGAAAAGGCATATGCTAATGCAGATACCTTCGGGGGAAGGAGTACACTGGTGGTAGGAGGGTGTAAATGACATATCTTTGTTTTCTTAAAGATAGCATATCTTGATGGAGGGATAAACCATCAGAATTAATGACTGAATTTCTAACCATTATTCAAGGACATTGACTCTATAAAAATTCCAAGTAATATGTATCACTCCCTTTTCAGAATCCCGTCTATAGTATGAAGTAAATACTAATAATATTCCCATTCTATGGATGAGGAAACTGAGGCTAGGAGAAGTTGAATAACTAACCTAAAAGCACCTAGTTAGTAACTGGCTGGTCTGGAATTCCAACATAGGTTCTATTTGATTCTAGAATTGTAGCTCATTCCTTCATTGCTCAGCTATCTCCATGTAGAAGAATAAAAAGGCACAAGTGTTTAGATGCTAATGCTAATAGCTATCAAAATTCAATAGAACTTCTCACGTCTAGCCTTGTATGTCAATTGTTTATCCAGTGTTAAGGGAAGTAATCCAATAATATTTGACCCAGTGACAGTGCATCACCATTAGTCTCCAGTCTTTTGTATAACTGGAAATTGCTTGTTTCCCCATGTAACTTCCCAATGGGAGTTTCACAGTCCTTGGATGATACCTTGGAAGTAGCAGAGTGAGCAAATCCTACCCACAGAGAGGGTAACCCTGGCTCTCTTGCCATGTTTATGGCAAACATTCTGTGATCCTGCTAGAATTAAATGGCAAAATTCATCACAACTAATTTCTATTTGTCATCTATTAAGCTACATTGTTTTGTCCTCAATGTCAGGTTAAATAATGAACCTCTCGCAATGGAGTAAATTAACCTCCCCTTTATGTTCATGTCATTGTCAAATGGAAACATCACTTGCTCAAATGAAAAAGATTCATTAGTAACACGAGTGCACAAGCTCCTCTCTAGTAAAAGATAAGAGCAACTGAGACCTTGTCATAACGTGCCATCGCAGAGCCCCGTTATTTATGATTTCTGCTGTAATCTTCAGAGATTATTTTAGGCAATGGAAATTAGCCTCCAGTGCGTTGGGGCAATTATGGGCTACAGTCTGCCTTTGACAGGTATGCTGTCCTGGCTTCAAGGGCCGTGATCCTTGAGAGATGCCATCCCATCTGCATACTGCCAGGAGTTCATCCGGCTTTCTCATGGGTGGAGGCTGAGGAAGTAAGCTATGCATGGCCAGCTACCTCTAAGTGCTCAGCTACCTGACACAAGGGACACTTTTTGTTTACATTGCTGCCTGATTCTGGAAGGTCACAGCCATTGTTCAGAGACAGGATCCAGCATCATTTGTCATTTCGCCTGATTTCATTCATACCTTGTCAGTACAAACATTTCTCAGTTGTTCAGATCCCGATTGTCTAAGTAGTAATATATTTGGGTCCTTTCCTTCTTTTTTTTTCTGTTTTACCTGTCCCTGTGGGTCATTTTACTGCGTGTTACACCCTTTCCTTAAGAAGCAGCTAAGAGAATAATGATAATGCGTTCACATACTGATGGGAATGTAAGTTTGTACCCCCTTTCTGAAAAGCAGGTCAGCAAAAAGGATTAACACCTTCAGAAAATGTGAGTACCATTTGACCCAGGTGTGCCACTTTTAAGAGTTTACCCTAAGGAATCAAATGTTTGTGTACACAAAGATTTAGCTGCAAGTCATCTTTATTTTAGAGTGCTTAGAGACAGGGAGAGGATAAGATGTCTCTATTTGGCTACCTCTTCTTTGCTGAGGTAGTTTTCTTGAAGATAATACAGTCTAGGGTGGCTGCAATTCCCCTGCTGGTTATGTCTTGGGTAATCCTCCTTTTTGTGTAGGATTTCCTGCTTCCATTGGCCGTGGGGTGACCCATGTGACCCACAGTATCTGTGGTCCCCAGCAATTGGTCCAGGTGCGGGCATGCAAACCCAAACCACTCAGTCAGAATCTTCCTTGAGATTTTTAGAAAAATGAGGCTTCAATAAATGCACTTTCTTTCCATTTCTGTTTGTAGAATTGTAAGTATGGGAGCTATCAGTTGCTTGTGTCTCTCGTACCTTATGGCAAAGGCATACTGGCCAGTGAAACCGACACCTTGACTAGAGTATTTGCAACTGAAATGTGCCTGACGTGGTATCTCAGTCTGAGGCACTTATAAGGTCTTGATCTGAATGAGCCACACTTTTCCTTAATTCTTCTTGATGTGGAAAATTTGGAACAGTGACATTCTCATCTTTTTTGAGAAGGGCCTCAGTTTCCCCGTATTGTAAAATGAACTCAACAATACTGACCTGTTTTCACTAAGGAGTGAAGCAAGGTTGTGTGAAATGAGGGTTCATCAAGTATCTTGAGATCCTGGACTGAAAAGCACCTGAAGCTCTAAAGTGCAATTAGCACTTTCCTTTTTCTTTTTGGCATAAAGTTTTGAAAAAAGTTACTTTAAAATGTTCTATTAAATCAGTTTTCAGGATCTTGAATGCTGGAAGATTGACAGCTCTGGGAAGAGCGCCATCTCTCAAGTGCACATTTTAGGAGCAACAGTAGTTGAAATTGCACCCCCCCCACACACACACACCTTATGAGGCCTCTGCTGACATGACGTGATGTGCCCAGCGTTCAGCACAGGAGGGAGAGGTTTCCATGACTCTTGCGGCTCTCCCTCTTTTTGCCATTTCCTCCAAGTTACTGTGACTTCGTGGCATGTCTTTGTGGGGTGTGAATCGAAGCACCTCTAACTTGTGCCATCTGGGTCACTGGATGTAGTAAATAGGGAGAATTGGGAAGCGGGTACAGATCATCTTCAACCTCCGCTGTCTGACTTAGGGATGGATTGGCTACAAAAACCAGAAACAAAGCCCAGCTGGCAAAAGTAAATGTGTAAGTGGAGTTTTTTAAATTGCGGTTGGCTATTACATGTTTACATAGGAAGCAGAGTACAATTGGGCCCCGCAGAGAAAGCCAGGATCTGAGGGGACTTTCCATTTCTCAAGGGTCACAGAATCTCTCTCATCATTGCTTGTTGCTCTGCTCCAGCTCTCCCTGCTTGCAGATCTATTAACCTCTCCTCAGCCTCTACCCTACTCAACCTCTACAAGTCCCCTCAGACATCTAACAGTCTCTGTGTGTGTCTTGGTGCAAATGGGGGAGAGGGAGAAAGAGGCCAATTCCTAGTCCAGTCATGTGTACCCAGAGATCACCACAGCTGTGTGGGGTTGGAGAGGGGAGCAGAGTAGGAGGGGGTGCTGGTGAGTAGGCAGAAACTGACCTTACAAGTCTACCCTTCGGCTGATAGATGGTGGTGTAATAAAGCATCTAGGCTGAAGTCCCCTTCCTGCTATGTTTCCAGTGAGGGTGGGCTGCAGAGAGATTCCGTGTATGAAATTTGGAGGTTAGAGGGGAAGCAGTAGTCATTTTGTAGTTCACACCCACTGTGCCTTATCTGAAGGCTCACCCCCTTGGTATGTGGCCACAGCCAGGCAGGTCTGCAGCTATTTCTCCTTCCTCAGGACCCTCCTTCAGCTTCTCTGACTTTTGGGCACTGTGCATGCTTAGCTCCACAGTGAAAAGCCCTAGCTTCTGCAGGAAATCCACAGCATACCATCGGGTTGGAGGTGATGAGAGCTGCCAGAGGCTCCAGTTGATGGGAACTCCAGCTCATGTGGTGCCTTCCCGCTTTCTTTGCTGTCCTTCACTTTACATACATCTTCCCTTTCCTGCTGCCTGCCTTGTAGGCTCTAAGAACCAGCATAAGATACAAAGACAACAGCCTTACAGATACTGCTTAACTGGCTCCCACAATTGTGCAAAGTCAGATCCCTGAAACAAATTCTGTAATATGCACATATACATACGTACACATACATTTCCCTCCTAGTGGTCCTGCTTCTCTGATTGAACCCTGACGTAGTTGATCATTAGTGCCCCCACCGAGCTGAGCTGATGGTGATTCCTTTCTTTCTACCAAGGTGCCCAGTGTTTCTTTCTTTCTTTCTTTCTTTTTTTTGGTATTTAGATCTTCTACTCAAAACTGTATTCCTTGGGGTAATTTCTTGTACTTTTGGTCTTTTTTTTACCCTTATGTCAGTGTTGATTTGTTTATTTAAAATTTAATTTAATTGGAGTACAGTTGATTTACAACCTGTGTTAATTTCAGGCGTACAGCAAGTGATTAAGTTATGCATATACATATATTCATTTTTCTTTAGATTCTTTTCTCATGTAGGTTATCCCAGAAAATTGAGTAGCGTTCCCTGTGCTATACAGTATGTCCTTGTTGGTTATCTATATTGAGTAGTGTGTGTATGTTCATCCCAAGCTCCTGATTTATCTCTCCTCCCCCACTGCTCGTGTTTCCCCTTTGGTAACCATGTTTGTTTTCAATATCTGTAAGTCTATTTCTGTTTTGTAAATAAGTTCATTTGTTTCCTTTCTTAAAGAATTAGATTCCACATATGAGTGATATCATATATTTGTCTTTGTCTGACTTACTTCACTTAGTATGATAATCTCTAGGTCCATCCATGTTGCTGCAAATGGCATTATTTTATTCTTTTTTATGGCTGAGTAATATTCCATTTATATATGTACCACATCTTCTTTATCCATTCCTCTGTTGATGTTCATTTAGGTTGCTTCCATGTCTTGGCTATTGTAAATAGTGCTGCATTGAGCATTGGGGTGCATGTATCCTTTTGGATTATGATTTTCTCTGGATATATGCCCAGTATTGGGATTCCTGGATCATATGATAATTCTATTTATAGTTTTTTAAGGAACTTCCATACTGTTCTCCATAGTGGTTGTACCAATTTACATTCCCACCAACAGTGTAGGAGGGTTCCCTTTTCTCCACACCCTGTTCAGTATTTATTGTTTGTAGACTTTTTTTTTTTTTTTTTTTTTTTTTTTTGCGGTACGCGGGCCTCTCACTGTTGTGGCCTCTCCCGTTTTGGAGCACAGGCTCCGGACACGCAGGCTCAGCGGCCATGGCTCACCGGCCCAGCCGCTCCGTGGCATGTGGGATCTTCCCGGACCGGGGCACGAACCCTTGTCCCCTGCGTCAGTAGGCGGACTCTCAACCACTGCACCACCAGGGAAGCCCTGTTAGTAGACTTTTTGATGACAGTCATTCTGACTGGTGTGAGGTGATACCTCATTGTAGTTTTCATTTGAATTTTTCTGATAATTAGTGATGTTGAGCATCTTTTCATGTGCTTTTTGGCCATCTGTATGTATTCTGTGGAGAAAAGTCTGTTTAGATCTTCTGCCCATTTTCTGATTGGGGTTTTTTTTTTTTTGTCATTGAGCTGCATGAGCTGTTTGTATATTTCGGAGATTAATCCCTTGTTGGTCGCTTCATTTGTAAATATGTTATCCCATACTGTGGGTTGTCTTTTCGTTTTGTTTATGGTTTCCTTTGCTGTGCAGAAGCTCTTTTTGTCTTCTTTCTATTAACCTTTACCTATCAAATTACTTCGCACTGAATTAATTCATATTCAGGTGTTAGTTAGGAGGCCATTGTGTGTTGACGGACAACGCCCTGAACTCCCACCTAGCCGGCCTCTATCTCCTGCTGCTCCTCTCCTTGTTCACTGCAGTGCAACTATAATTATCTCTTCCAGTTCCTTGAATGTGTCAATACCATTTCATAGTTGTCACTTTTCATATGTTGTTTCCTTTACCTAGAATGCTCTTCCTCCGACTCTTCGTGTGTCTGTCTTCATTTCATCTTTAAATCTCCTCTGAAATGTATCCTTGAAGAGGTCTTCCCAAATCAACACATATTATGTTGAACTTGATGAGTAATAGCTGTTTGGACAATTATCTTAAGGTTTCTGAGACTGAATCTAGGCTTCAAATGAAAGAGGTGCTATGATTGATTAGTGATGCCTGCCACTGCCATGGAATAAAGAGCTGCAGGATCCTTTCTATGCGTTTTCCTTCTTTGGCTTAAATGATTTTTCATTAACTAGAACCCTAAATTCTGGCCTTGCTGCTGACTTGTTGTATGATTTTCATTTAGTCATGTGACTGCTCTGCTTGAGCTTTCTCACCCACAGGTACCCATAGTGAGCTCATAGATCACCGACACATGTGAGTGGTGGTGGGGAGGGGATGGAGGTGGGTGTTCAGTAGATAAATGTGAATATTCAGTGACATTTGGAGTTCTTGAGGAAGCAAGAAAATTTTAATATCGCATTATTTTTTTTAGAAATAATGGCCTCTCACCTATATTTCTAAGCAGATACTTATATGAAGAAACAATTAAACTTAGCTTTTAAAAAACTAAAAAAAAAAAGAGTGTATGTGGGAACACCTTCTGGCTGCCTCATTCTATGAGGGTACTAGAAGGAAGCAAAAAACGGGGTCTCTCTCTTTGGGTTGTGCAGTATTAACCAGCATTGTGACCTTTGAATATGTGCGTTGACCTCTCAGGACATCGGCTGTCTAATCAGTAGCAAACATATTACACTTCTGCTAAGATTCAGTGTCAAACTTCCTATAATAAAAATGTTGGCAAGATGGAGAGACTCTAGAAAGTGGTGAAATTAAAGGGTAGGAGAAAGATTCTCTGTGGAAAACAATGGGTTTGCTGCTGTTGATGCACGACTGTAGCATTGCTTTAGGGAAGGCGGGGAATCTTTAAATCTCCTTTCCCTGGTGTCTCTATCCAGTTTGATCTGTGATTTCAAATTAGTATGTGAATCACAAGACACTACAAAGAAGCATTAGGTGCTTTTGTGGGCAGCCTTCATGTGTCTAGGGTGGGAGAGAGGGCACAGCTGGGGATAGTCTTGGTCCAGAGAGACACTGCTGCTGCCAGCTGCCCCTTGGGGAGCCCAGCAGCAGGCTGGGGAGTTACGAGTCCAGGCAAGTCTGAACAATAAAGGGTATCCTTACTATAGCAATGCAGCATGGTGGTAGGGCTGTCTGTGGATCACGTGCCCCCTCCCCAGACACTGTGGAGTTTGGAGTAGGCAGATAGGACTTGGGGGCAGCTTCTCTCAGAGGTCGAAGAGCTGACAGATACGCAAAGAGCTTTCCTGCTCTTCCATCCCTGCATGGGCATGGGAGACTTTTAGCCCACTCATCTTTGGTATTAGCCCTTCTTGGATTATAGCAGACATATCACAACAAGGCTTAGGAGTAGAAGCATGGGGAAATCCAGAAAAGGAGGAAATTCTCTTATTAATAATAACAATAACTAATTTTTATTGTTGATCTCACTTTTCGATTAATATCTTCCCTCTGGACTGTAGTTCCATAGTCACAGAAACAATAAATGTTTTCACAAACCTCTATGTCCACAGCATCTTGTGCTCAATATATGTTTACTGAATGAATGAATCAATTGTTTATTGAAAGATTGTCTTGTTTAATCCAGATAATGATTCTGTAAGGTAAGTAATATTTTACTGACAAATCCAAAAGAGGCTGCTAGGGTTAAAGCAGCTTGCCTAAGGTCAGCCAGGAAGTGTCTGTGCCTTGTTTTTTTGTTACTAGAGCAGAGTTTCTTAATCATGACAATATTTACATTTTGGGTCAGATAATTGTTTGTTGTATGGAGCTATCCTGTGCATTATAGGATATTAGCAGTGCCCTTAGCCTCAACCCACTAAAAGCCAGTAGCACACCCCTTCCTTCCCATTTCTGACAATCAAAAATGTCTCTAGATATTGCCAGTGTCTCCTTGGGGGGAAAATCACCCCTAGTTGAGAGCTGTTGAACTAAAGGAAAGCCCAGGCTGAGCTGAGCTCTGAAAGAAGGTTTATTTTGCCTGCCCTTCACAGGGTGTATGAACGATGTGCATACGTTACACTTATTGAAGGTGAAAACATTGCAAAGCGAAGCTTTAAGGGTCTTTTGAAAAGCAACGTAGGTTTATGTGTATGTGAGCAAGGGGAGCTCAGTCAGGAGTTATATCTTTGGGCTCTACGCTCATGACCCCTGTGGTTTTAAACTGGGCAGTTTGGCTTGGAACCTAGAAGAAGGGAGAGGATCCCAAAGTGTCTGGGAGGTTCCTTCTGAGAATCACATTAGCTCTGACAGAAAATTACATCTGTCCTGAAATGAAGGTTGATGGCAGCCTATTAATATATGGAAAGAGCAAAGACCCTATGAGTGTTCATGGACGAGCCAATTTATTTCCTTGGAGCTTGTCCTCATCTGTAAAATTAGGGATTCTGGGAAGATTGGCTTGGAGGATAGTCAGTTCTGAGGCACCCAGGCTGACAATGACAATGGCTCCTACCTGGGACTACTGGTGTGTGTGTGTGTGTGTGTGTGTGTGTGTGTGTGTGTGTGTGTGTG